>NC_052074.1:39183104-39373104 GCF_015852505.1 Tachyglossus aculeatus
GTTTTAAGCGCTGGGCGGGATACAAGGCGATCAAGTTGTCCCACGGGGGCTCACAGTCTTAATCCCCATTTTATAGATAAGGGAACTGAGGCTCAGAGAAGTTAAGTGACTTGCCCAAGGTCACACAGCAGACATTAATGTGTGTCTCCCCCTTTAGGCCGCAAGCTAGTTGAGAGCAGGGAACGTGTTTCCCAACTCTCTTATAGTGTACTCTCCCAAGCGCCCAGTACAGTGCTCTGCACACAGTGTTTCAATTCATGCCATTGATGTTCAGGAGGATAAGGATGATAATGATGATGATAATGGCGATGAGGGCATATACAAGTTCATTAAGTGCTCGGGTTGGGCACCCAGTACAGTGCTCTGCATATAGTAGGTGTTCAGTGGGGTGCTGTGGACACAGGGATCTGCCCAGAGTGGGTGCCCACTCAATAATATCAATCAGGACACGAAACATAGACTTGAAAGAATCGGGTAGGACTCATAGTCCATCCTTGGAGAAGCATTTCTCTCATCACCAAAGGAACAAGGATTGTTGCTATTTGCTGCTTCTCATTTGCGGGCATTTTACAAGGGGAAATGCACCCTGACTGAGTGGAACACTCTCAGTAGAAGCAGCAGGAGTAAGAGTAGTTAGTAGTTGGCAGCATATTTTCAAGCACTTTCTGTTTGGTGTGAAAGGGCGGTTGGGAGCAATGTTTGAAGATAAAGGAGCTGTCCAAAGCCAGTTCTGCAGTCCACACACCTCCCTCCTTCAGGCTCCTGGTCTTGGAGTTCAGGTAATAATAATAATAATATAATATAATATATTATTATTATTATTATAGACTGTGAGCCCACTGTTGGGTAGGGACTGTCTCTATATGTTGCCAACTTGTACTTCCCAAGGGCTTAGTACACTGCTCTGCACACAGTAAGCGCTCAATAAATACAATTGAATGAATGAATGAATAATGATGATAGCGTTAATCGCCTGCTCTGTGCCAGGCACTGTGCAAAGCACTGGGATTCATTCATTCATTCAATCGTATTTATTGAGCACTTACTGTGTGCAGAGCACTGTACTAAGCGCTTGGGAAGTACAAGTTGGTAACGTCTAGAGACGGTCCCTACCCAACAGGGGGCTCACAGTCTAGAAGGGGGAGACAGAGAACAAAACCAAACATATTAACAAAATACAATAAATAGAATAAACATGTACAAATAAAATAAATAAATAGAGTAATAAATCCATACAAACATCTATATATATATACAGGTGCTGTGGGGAAGGGAAGGAGGTAAAGGCGGGGGGGATGGGGAGGAGGGAGGATAAGATTGTATCTAGCCCCAGCCCCTCCCCGTTCTAAAGGGAGGGAGAAAAGGGATTTAATTTCCATCCCACGGATAAGAAAAACTGAGGCAGAGGGAAGTTAAATGACTTGCCCAAGGTCACACAGAGAGGCAAGGGACAGAGCTGGGATTACAACTCAGGGGCTCCAGAACCATGTTGGGGCCTATCGGGAACAGATAGACTTCCAATGGACTCTGGCGTCTCTGGGATTGAACATTGCTTTGTTTGACTTTGGAGAACCTAAATGATCCTTGCAGCGGGCTGGAGGACGGGCCTGGGTTTCAGAAGGACCTGGGTTCTAATCCCGGCCCCATCACTATTACATTATTATGTTGCCAACTTGTACTTCCCAAGCGCTTAGTACAGTGCTCTGCACACAGTAAGCGCTCAATAAATACGATTGATTGATTGATTGATCACTTGTCTGGGGCTTAAGACCGTGAGTTCCTTGTGGATGGGGACTGTGTCCAACCTGATTTGCTTGTATCCAACCCAGCACTTAGTAGAGTGCCTGGCACAGATTAAGCCCTCAACAAATATCATAACTGTAATAATAATAAATGCATTTATTGTTATTATTATTATTAGAGTGGGAGTTACTTGCAGGCAAGGAATGGGTAGTGCCTTGCAATAAATCAGTTGTACTTTCCCAAGCGATTAGTATAGTATCTTAGACACTGTAGGGGCCCAATAAATACAATTGTTACTACTGCAATGCTCTATTGGTGTGGAAACTTGTACTTCCCAAGCGCTTAGTACAGTGCTCTGCACACAGTAAGCGCTCAATAAATACGATTGATGATGATGATGAAAGGGGTCTTTGTATGTATTCTGTAGGTCACTGAACTTTTGGTTCCCTTGACGACCAAACACATCAAACATAGAGAGGAATGGCCATTCCTTCCATTTTTAGGGACTCGTTGAAAACTAGCTTCACCTTTTATACACTTTCTTAGAAAGTTATGATTTTAGAACAAAGGGAAGACTTTCCATCCAAATGCAAAATTCTGCCGTGGCTTAGAATATCAGAGTCAAAGCACCATGCAGCTAGGACAGACATTTTTCTTGCCATTCAGGCTCTAGGCTTGTGTTGACATCCTCTTCACCTTAAAAAGCACAAAACCTCCTCATTTGCAAATCCAAGATTAAAAAAAAAACAACAAATTCCTAAAGTCGCGGAGATGGGCGGGACAGTTAGTAGCCATCTGGTTCAGCCCGCTGCCTCCAGGCAGATGGATGGCTAAACCACTCAAGACAGATGGACATCTGTTCTTTCCCAAAATGTCTTCCACACCCTCCCTCAGTAGCCTCGTCCACTATTTTGTCCCTCCAAGACTGAAGCTGCTCTTTAATTCTCTTGACTCTCAGCTCCTCAAGGAAAGGGAACCTGCCCTCTAACTTTACTGCTCTCTATCAATCAATCAATCAATCGTATTTATTGAGCGCTTACTGTGTCGACTGTACTAATCAATTACTTAGTGTAGAGCTCTGATAGCAGAAGGCACAGGATCAAAACTAGTTTAGCTCCTTGTGGGCAGGGAACGTTTTCCTACCACCTCTGTCACAGTGTACTCTCCCAAGCGCTTAGTACAGAGTTCTGCAAACAGTAAGCACTCTACGGTGGACTGATTAATCTTGTTGATTGATATCCAGATAGCAATAGTAATGATGATGGTATTTGTTAAGCGCTTACTATGTGGCAAGCACTGTTCTAAGCACTGGGGTAATAATAATGATAATAATGATGGCATTTATTAAGCGCTTACTATCATCATCATCATCAATCGTATTTATTGAGTGCTTACTATGTGCAGAGCACTGTACTAAGCGCTTGGGAAGTACAAATTGCCAACATATAGAGACAGTCCCTACCCAACAGTGGGCTCACAGTCTAAAAGGTCTAAAAGGTACTATGTGCAAAGCACTGTTCTAAGCGCTGGGGAGGTTACCAGGTGATCAGGTTGTCCCACGGGGGGCTCACAGTCTTAATCCCCATTTTACAGATGAGGTAATTGAGGCCCAGAGCAGTGAAGTGACTTGCCCATTCATTCATTCAACTGCATTTATTGAGCGCTTACTATGTGCAGAGCACTGTACTAAGCACTTGGGAAGTACAAGTTGGCAACATACAGAGACGGTCCCTACCCAACAGCGGGCTCACAGTCTAGAAGCACAAAGTCACACGGCTGACAATTGGCGAAGGGAGGATTGGAACCCATGACCTCTGACTCCAAAGCCCGTGCTCTTTCCACTGAACCACGCTGCTTCTCTGGGTACAAGGATACAAGGGAATCTGTTTGTCTCCCGTGGGGCTCACAGTCTTCAACCCTATTTTACAGCTGAGGTAACTGAGGCACAGAGAAGTGAAATGACTTGCCCAAAGTCACACAGCTGACAAGTGGCGGAGCCGGGATTAGAACCCACGAACTCTGACTCCCACGCCTGGGCTCTTTCCACTAACCCACGCAGAGGAAATCTGACGAGTACCTTGTTATACATTTTCTACCATGGGCTCCCAATAATAATAATAGTGGTATTTGCTAAGCGCTTACTACGTGCCAATCACTGTTCTAAGCACTGGGGTAGATAAAACATACTCAGGTTATATCTGACCCCTTGCCCACATCTTGCCCCTGGCTTGAAATGCCCTCCCTCTTCAGATCTGACAGACGATGACTCTCCCCACCTTCAAAGCCTTACTGAAGGCCCAACTCCTCCAAGAGGCCTTCCCAGTCTAAGCCCTTCTTTTCCTCATTAATTAATTAATTAATGATGGCATTTGTTAAGTGCTTACTATGTGCAGAGCACTGTTCTAAGCGCTGGGGGGGATACAAGGTGACTAAGTCGTCCCACGTGGGGCTCACAGTCTTAATCCCCATTTTCCAGAAGAGGTAACTGAGGCTCGGAGACGTGAAGTGACTTGCCTAAGGTCACACAGCAGACATGGGGTGGAGCCGGAATTCGAACCCATGACCTCTGACTCCAAAGCCCGGGCTCTTTTCCACTGAGCCACACTGCTCCTCATCTCCCACTCCCTTCTGCATCGCCCTGACTTCCTCCCTTTGCTGTCTCCCCTTCCAGCCCCAGAGCACTTACGTACCTATCTATAATTTTATTTATTTCATTTAACTTCTGTCTCTCCCACTATAGACTGTAAGCTCATTGTGGGCAGGGAATGTCACTGTTTACTGTTGTATCGTACTCTCCCAAGTGTTTAATACAGTGCTCTGCACACAGAAAGCACTCAGTAAATATGATTGGATCAATGAATGAATGAGTTTTGCTTCTGTTGCTCTCTCTCCTAAATACTTAATACAGTGCTTGCTAGACAGTAAGCTCCCTGAGAGTAGGAATCCTATACATGACATCTCTAGGCTGTAAACTCATTTTGGGGTAAGGGAACATGTCTACCAACTCTGTTTTATTGTATTCTTCCAAGCGATTAGTACAGCGCTCCGCACACAGTAAGTGCTCAATAAATACCATTAATAATAATAATAATCTTGGTATATGTTAAGCACTTAGTACGTGCCAAGCACTGTTCTAAGTACTGGGGGGATACAAGGTAATCTGAGCCCCTTCCTTCCTCTCCCCCTCGTCCCCCTCTCCATCCCCCCATCTTACCTCCTTCCCTTCCCCACAGCACCTGTATATATGTATATATGGTTGTACATATTTATTACTCTATTTATTTATTTATTTATTTATTTTACTTGTACATTTCTATCCTATTCATTTTATTTTGTTGGTATGTTTGGTTCTGGTCTCTGTCTCCCCCTTTTAGACTGTGAGCCCACTGTTGGGTAGGGACTGTCTCTATGTGTTGCCAATTTGTACTTCCCAAGCGCTTAGTACAGTGCTCTGCACATAGTAAGCGCTCAATAAATACGATTGATTGATTGATTGATTGATTAATTCCCATTTTACAGATGAGGGAACTGAGGCACAGAGAATGATGATGATGATAATGATGATGATGATGGATGGCCCTGAACTCACCTAGTGAGTTTGTTTTCCACATCCATAGGCTCTCAGTCAACACTATGTATGCTGAATCTGAAATTCCTCATCTATGATTTGGAACAAAATGCAATGGTTTGCATTTGTCATTTCCGATTTTTCCTGTAAACCTCTCTTTGTTGAAGGTGCCATCAGCAGTGGAATAATGAAAAAAACCCGCCTATTGTGCACGTTTTACAGTCCGTGGTGTTTTCGGCTGTTACTAAAGCCAGGCCATTCCTGAGTCAATTGGTCAATCAATCAATTGACTGAGCACTTACTGTGGGCTCAGCACTGTACTAAACACTTGGGTGAGATCAATACCATTCAGTCATTCATTGAATCGTATTTATTGAGCACTTACTGTGCGCAGAGCACTGTACTAAGCGCTTGGGAAGTACAAGTTGGCAACATACAGAGATGGTCCCTACCCAACAGCGGGCTCACAGTCTAGAAGGGAGAGACAGACAACAAAGCAAAACATAGTAACAAAATTAAATAAATAGAATAAATATGTACAAATTAAATAAATAGAGTAATAAATATGTACAAACATATATACATATATATACAGGTGCTGTGGGGAGGAGAAGGAGGTAAGGCGGGGGGGGATGGGGAGGGGGAACCACAGAGTTGGCAAGACAATTCCCACCCAGGCCAATGGTTTGTCCAGTCCGGTATTCTGTCGCTGACTGTGGTCAGCAGTAACTGTAGCATAATAATAATCGTGTATATTTTAAGTACTTACTATGTTCCAAGCTCCCTACTTAGTGCTGGGGTAGATAAAAGATAATCAGGTTGGTCACAGTCCCTGTAGGAAGGGGAACAGGTATTGAATGCCCATTTTACAGATGGGGCAGCTGAGGCCCAGAGAAGTCATCATCATCATCATCAATCGTATTTATTGAGTGCTTACTGTGTGCAGAGCCCTGTACTAAGCGCTTGGGAAGTACAAGTTGGCAACATATAGAGACAGTCCCTACCCAACAGTGGGCTCACATTCTAAAAGGGGGAGACAGAGAACAAAACCAAACATACTAACAAAATAAAATATATAGAATAGATATGTACAAAGTAAAATAAATAGAGTAATAAATATGTACAAACATATATACATATATACAGGTGCTGTGGGGAAGGGAAGGAGGTAAGATGGGGGGGATGGAGAGGGGGACGAGGGGAAGAGGAAGGAAGGGGCTGACATGATCACTCATCCTATCCCGACTGGATTACTGCATCAGCCTCTTTTCTAATCTCCCAATCTCCTTTCTCTCCCCGCTTCAGTCTATACTTCACTCTGCTGCCCGGATTATCTTTCTACAGAAGCTCTCTGGGCATGTCACTCTCCTCCTCAAAAATCTCCAGTGGCTGCCTGTCAACCTACGCATCAAGCAAAAACTCCTCACTGTCGGCTTCAAAGCTGTCCATCACCTCGCCCCCTCCTACCTCACCTCCCTTCTGTCCTTCTCCAGCCCAGCCCGCACCCTCCGCTCCTCTGCCGCCGCTCACCTCCTCACCGGGCCTCGTTCTCACCTGTCCTGCCATCGACCCCTGGCCCACGTCCTACCTTTGGCCTGGAATGCCAACCCTCCTCAAATCCACCAAACTAGCACATTTCCCCCCTTAAAAGCCCTACTGAAAGCTTACCTCCTCCAGGAGGCCTTCCCACACTAAGCCCCGATTTTCCTCCGCTCGCCCTCCCATCGCTCCCTTTGCTCTACCCCCCTCCCCACCCCGCAGCACTTGTGTATATATGTACATATTTATAATTATATTCATTTTTATTAATGATATGTATATCTCCATAATTCTATTTATTTATAATGATGCTACTGACTCCTGTTTCCTTGTTTTGATGTCTGTCTCCCCCCTTCTAGACTGGGAGCCCGTTATGGGCAGGGATTGTCTCTATTTGTTGCTGAAATGTAGTTCCCAAGCACTTAGTACAGAGCTCTGCACACAGTTAAGCGCTCAATAAATACAATTGAATGTATGAGTGAATGAAAGTTGCAAAGCAGGTAAGTGGCAAAGCCGGATTTAGAACTCAGGCCCTCTGAACTCCAGGGCCCCGCTCTTTCCATCAGGCCACACTGCCTCTCCACTGTGGCCTGCCTGGAAATCCACCCGAATATTTGAAGGCAGGCTGCCCTAGGTAGTCCTCTAGTCACCCCACATGGACCACTCATTCACGCCAAGCCTAGCCAAGTCCCTCTTGGATCTCTTGTTACTTCCAGCTACACAACCTCCTTTGGAAACAAATTCCAACAGGTATCCCAGCCCGCTGGGCAAAGATGGGATTCTTTTTTGTTCAATCCAAACTCGCTTTCTGCCGGCTCCAACGTGGGAGTGGGGGGAAATCGCTCCAGGACGACGGCCTCTGACAAACAACAACTCTGGGCATACTCGCCCCACTTCCTTTATCATTTTGTAAACGTCCTTCCTCTCCCCCTCGTCCCCCTCTCCATCCCCCCCATCTTACCTCCTTCCCTTCTCCACAGCACCTGTATATATGTATATATGTTTGTACATATTTATTACTCTATTTATTTATTTATTTATTTATCTTACTTGTACATATCTATTGTATTTATTTTATTTTGTTAGTATGTTTGGTTTTGTTCTCTGTCTCCCCCTTCTAGACTGTGAGCCCACTGTTGGGTAGGGACTGTCTCTGTATGTTGCCAACTTGTACTTCCCAAGCACTTAGTACAGTGCTCTGCACACAGTAAGCGCTCAATAAATATGATTGATTGATTGTCCTCACCTGGCAACCTTCCAGACTAAAGAGTCTGAATTTTTTTCCGCTGTTGTTTAATCCTTTCTGTGCACAGAGAGAAAGTTGCCAGACTCCCTTTCTGCTGGAGATGCCTTCGTTCTCGAGACCCTGGGGCTCTCAGGTGTCACGTTTAGGATGCAAAAGTTACACGTGTTTGGTCCCTCGGTAGCTCCTGGAGGCACTTTTTCCCGATATCCTTACTATTTCTCTCCAAAACTGAAGCTCTGGACTGCTATGACCATTGCATTTGACCAGCGATGATAAACCGTGATAAGGAGGAAGAAAGCTTCTGCAAAGATCTGGCTTTGGGTGCTGTGACAGGGTTCACAGGGTTCAAGAATCAACGTGGCCTAGTGGAAAGAGCACAGACTTGGGAATCTGAGGACCTGTATATATGTATATATGTTTGTACGTATTTATTACTCTATTTATTTAATTTGTACATATTTATTCTATTTATTTTATTTTGTTAATATGTTTTGTTTTGTTGTCTGTCTCCCCCTTCTAGACTGCGAGCCCGCTGTTGGGTAGGGACCGTCTCTATGTGTTGCCAACTTGTACTTCCCAAGCACTTAGTACAGTGCTCTGCACACAGTAAGTGCTAAAGAAATACGATTGAATGAATGAATGAATGAATAATCCTGCCCCCTCCACTTGTCTGCTGTGTGCCCATGAGTAAGCCACTTCACTTCTCTGGGCCTTGGTTTCCCCATCTGTAAAACGGGGATTCAATTCCCGTTCTCCCTCTTAGACTGGGTCTGACCTGATTAACTTTTATCTACCCCAGGGCTTAGAATAGTGCTAGGCATGTAGTAAGCTCTTAACGAATGTCATAATTATCACCTGTCTACTTGTTTGGTTTTGTTGCCTGTCTCCCCCTTCTAGACTGTGAGCCCATTGTAGGGATTGTCTCTATATGTTGCCGACTTGTACTTCCCAAGCACTTAGTACAGTGCTCTGCACACAGTAAGCGCTCAACAAATATGATTGAATGAATGAATGAATCACTGGATAACTAAGTAGCAGAAACCTGGGCTTCATCACCAATGCACCAACCACAGACGGAATGAGCTAAAGGCATCATGGTTGCCCCCAAATTCCCAATAAGGGTACTTTTTAGGTAGAAAGGGAGCTCTGGAAGACATTACAATTCCCGTTGCCATTTACAGGACTCAGTACTACGGGGCCAAAGACTCGATCCGATCTAAAGTTTCACGAAGATGCAGTTGGTGTATTAAGAAATGGTGCCCAAACAGTTCAGAGAGCAAGCTATGTGTTGGGCTCTTCGCACTGCCTTTTGACCTCTACGGTGGAGCAAGAATCGCTATTTTCCACTAGGCAGTGGATCTCCCCTTTCCCACCTGTAGGATCGAGAAGCAGCCTGGCCTAGTGGAAAGAGCACAGAGCCAGGACTCAGAAGGACCTGGGTTCTAATCCCAGCTCCTCCAACTGTCTGCTGTTTGATCTCGGGCAAATCACTTCACTTCTCTGGGCCTCAGTTACCTCATTTGCAATATTGGGGATTTAGAATCAATCAATCAATCAATCAATCGTATTTATTGAGCACTTACTGTGTGCACAGCACTGTACTAAGCGCTTGGGAAGTACAAGTTGGCAACATACAGAGACAGTCCCTACCCAACTGTGAGCCCTGTATGGGAACAGGGACTGCATCCAACCTGATTAGCTTGTATCTACCCCAGCACGTAGTAAAGTGCCTGGCACGTAGTAAACCCTTAACGAATACCTTAAAATCTAAAAAGAAAAAAGAAACATAAAAAAAACAGGAGGGCATCTCATGTAGGCATCAAGGCATGATCCCAGCTCTCCCTTCATTGGGTCGAAGATGGTCTAAGTATTTTGGAAGTCCAGTACACACTCGTTCGTCCAGTCAATGCCCGCAAGACTAACTTAAGGTTGACTGGGAGGATAATAATAGTAATGATGGCATTTATTGAGCGCTTACTATGTGCAAAGCACTGTTCTAAGCACTAGGGAGGTTACAAGGTGATCAGGTTGTCCCGGGGGGGCTCACAGTCTTAATCCCCATTTACAGATGAGGTAACTGAGGCACAGAGAAGTTAAGTGACTTGCCCCAAGTCACACAGCTGACAATAATGAAAGTAAAATGATTGCGGTAGTCATCAAGAGTTTCCTACATGTCAGGCACTGTTCTAAACACTGGGAGAGATATAAGAGAAGCAGCGTGGCTCAGGGGAAAGAGCCCGGGCTGTGGAGTCGGAGGTCATGGGTTCAAATCCCGGCTCTGCCAACTGTCAGCTGTGTGACTGTGGGAAAGTCACAACTTCTCTGGGCCTCAGTTACGTCATCTGTAAAATGGGGATTAAGACTGTGAGCCCCCCTATGGGACAATCTGATCACCTTGTAACCTCCCCAGCAGTTAGAACAGTGCTTTGCACATAGTAAGCGCTTAATAAATGCCGTTAAAAAAAAAGAGCATTTGGAAGACGTGTCAGAATGATCACCTGGGAGGTCAGAAAACCAGAGAAGATGCAGAGAATGGGTTGGAGTCCCATGAATAATAATGATAATAATAATAATAATTGTGGTATTTGTTAAGCGCTTACTATGTGCAAGGCACTGTACTAAGCGATGGAGTGGATACGAGCAAATTGGGTTGAATCCATCTCGACATCTGGTTGTTTCCGATCTGGTTGTTTCAGGCCTAGGTTTTAGCAACAGAGGACAGAGTCCCATCCAAATTAGCAAGGAGTCATTGGTACTCACTTCACACCAGCCGCTCAACAGATGGTAACGGATTTCACGGGATTAAAGCTAGTGGTAGAGGTGAAAGGCTCAGAATCCAGTTACCGACTCCCAGTTCTCAGAACCGCCACCATGCCTTCAGCTAAATATTTTATTTACACGAGACGCATTGTGTAAAATATATTCGATCGAACAGATGACATCTCTATCTCAAGCTGAAGCTTGGAATTTGTGGGTTTTTTTTTTAAGTTGAATCGGACAATGTTACAGCATGATCTTTTGGTGCAGGCAACTCATCTGGAAAGTTCCAAAGGAAGGAAATGTGGAGATGGCTACTCACGCTTAAGCCGCAGGAGGAAGTGGTTGTTAGAAGAAAACCGAGAAACAAACGACTTACCTGGGACGTCAGAGAAGGTCTCTCCGAGGACTGAGACGCGGAAAGTCAGTCCGGCCTCTTTGAGCCGCAGAAGGGTTTTGAAAAACAACTCGGGGCCTTTGTCATGCTCCCTACAAACAGACAAAAAGAGGGGACCTTACATTACCTATGTGTAGAGACGAGAGCAAATGGCTTTCTGAGCAGTTATTTCCCACATGGTCAGTTTAGTAATAGAAATTGCAGGCTTCCAAACGTGAAGCTTTCCCTTCCTTCCAGAAATCTGCCATCACTGTTTTGCCCAAAAAGGTTTTCATCCCATCAAGGCCATTCCTCACAGTATTTTTTTAAAATTAGAGTTCTCGTTAAGCACTTACTATGTGACAAGCACGGCTCTAACTGCTGGGGTAGATACAAGTTAATAAGGTTGGACATAGTCCTTGTCCCACATGGGGTTCACAGTCTTAATCCCCATTTTACAGATAAGCTAACTGAGGCCCAGAAAAGTGAAGTGATTTACCCACAGTCACACAGCAGACAAGTGGGGGAACCGGGATTCGAACCCAGATCCTTCTAACACCCAGGCCCGGGCTCTAACCACTAGCCAGTGCTGCGTCTCATAAACAAATCAATGAATCAGTTGCATTTATTGACTTTTTATGGTGTGCAGAGGACTGTGCTAAGGGCTTGGGAGAGGAGAATATAACATATTGATGTGAATAAGTCAATTATTGGTATGAACAGAAGTGCTGTGGGGCTGGGGCGAATGAAGTGTGCAAATTCAAGTGCAAGTGTGACACAGAAAGGAGGGGGAGAAGGGAGTTTGATTGCCAAGCACTGTGATAAGGCTTGGGGTACTTCAAACTATCTCATTGCTGCTAATATTAGTAATAGTGCTTGCTATTGCTATAATCACAACAATTAATACTATTACAGTGATGGTTATAAAGCACTTACTATGTGCTGAACACTACACTAAGCACTGGGGTAGACATCTGCTAATTGGATCAGACACAGTGCCTGTCCCACATGGGGGCATTCAGTTTAAGGGGACAGGAGGACGGGTGCGGAATCCCCATTTAACAGATGAGGAAACTGATGCTCAGAGAGAGTGAAGTGATTTATCTAAGGTAATCCAGCAAATCAGGGGCAGAGCCAGAATTAGGGCTTGGATATTCTGACGTTCAGGCAGGCCTGCGTTCTTTCCATTAGGCCACACTGCCTCTTCATGATGGTCTGTACTGAGCCGTCCCGTCTCCACCGTTTAGACTAAGGGCTGCTCACGTGGTTTCGGTTCCAGCCAACCTTAATTCTGGGAGGTGGGGTTGAGTGGATAGAGCACGGGCCTGTGGGTCAGATGATCCGGGTTCTAATCCGGTTCTAATCCGGGCTCCTCCGCTTACTCCCGTGTGACATTCCAGAAGTCACTTCCCTTCTCTGGGCCTCTGTTCCCTCATCTTCAAACTGGGAATTCAATACCTCCCTCCTACTTAGGCTGTGAGTCCCATATGGACTCACACATGGATAATCCAGATATCCATATGGATAATCACAGACCTGATTATTCATTCATTCATCCAATCGTATTTATTGAGCGCTCACTGTGTGCAGAGCGCTTGGGAAGTACAAGTTGGCAACATATAGAGACGGACCCTACCCAACAGTGGGCTCACAGTCTAGACCTGATTATCTTATATCTACCTCAGCGCTGGGTTCAGTGTTTGCGGCATAGTAAAGGCTTAACAAAAACAGAGATAATTGTGATTATTACCTGGATAAAAAATGATATGAATGCTTCAGTTTCCTAAAGCTTTGGACTCTTTGGTGTCCCGGGATGACAAGAAAGGAAATCGGCGTCTGTTTCCTTTTCTTCCTCATTTCCACCCTTAGGCCTCAAGTAGATAATTGGCATCAGGAGGCTGGATGTGAAACTTTTCATGAAGAAACTGGCAAAAGTCTGTATGTACTCACAAAGTCTTCAAGACCTCACGTCATGATGACGCTCGCACACTCTTTCCTTCAGGGGAGGGTGGGAGGGGAGTGGTGCTCAAACACACTGGATTTTTATCCCCCAAGTTAGCTACTTGTCCATCTTCTTTGTGGTGACAGAATGGGGGGTGGAAGGCCAGTAAAAATGAATTCAAAAATTCTCTAACTCTGTAAATCCCCTTAAAAATGGAATGAGTTATTTTCTACATCTTAAGGTGTGAATATTGCAGTATTTCTTGCATCTAATTATACTGTTTTAAATTATCCTGTTTAAGACAGATGTGGACCAGATGTCTTTAAAATATTTGGGGTTTAATTTATTATTTAGGATTTTCTGTTTCTCTTTTTATTACAGGAAAATACTTGATTTATTAGCCACGATGTCTTTCCGTCAGGCTAATTATGGCAGGGGAATCTGAAAGTTGATCAAACTGCTGTGCGAAACATCAAAAATGATACCGTTCAGGAAATCTCTAGAAAAAAAAAATCACATCTGCAAACCTACACGTGCTAATTCATAATTCAGTCAATATTTTTGGTGCCACGATTGAAAACAAATGTATCGTCTAATTACCATTCAAAATGGCATTTAGGATCTTTGGAAATTGGGAGGTCTCTAGGAATTAGATTTCTTCGACAAATAATTCTTTTCAGAAGCGGCCTACCCCGAGGTTTGTTTTGTTGCTAATAGTGCTGAAGAATGCAATCCCGCAATGTCGTCCCACATTTTTTTTAGGACAAAGCGCCCTCACACATGTGAGCCAGGCGGATTTGGGGCTTTCTTCCCTAGCAGCTCTGCCACTACTAGTGAAGCATTTTAGGTGCTCAATAAATACCATTACTATCACTGTGACTACTACTAATAGATAAGTACTGAATATGTACTAGGAGCTGGGGGAGATACAAGATGATCAGTTTGGACGCAGTCCCTCTCTCCCGTGGGCCTCACCATCTAAGTGGGAGGGAGAGCGGGGTCTGAGTCCCCATTTTACAGATAAAGAAACTGAGGCACAGAGTAGTGAAGTCACTTGCCCAAGGATCCACAACAAGGAAGAGGCGGAGCCAGGGTTAAAACCCAGATAATAATGATAATGATGGCATTTGTTAAGCGCTTACTATGTGTGAAGCACTGTTCTAAGCGCTGGGGGGAACAAGGTGATCAGGTTGTCCCACGTGGGGCTCACAGACTTCATCCCCATTTTACAGATGAGGGAACTGAGGCCCGGAGAAGTTAAGTGACTTGCCCAAAGTCACACAGTTGACAAGTGGCAGAAGCGGGATCCTCTGACTCCCAGCCTGAGCTCTTTCCACTAGGCCACACTGCTTCTTCTCCCTCGACTACTTCAACTATTACTACGACTATTACCCAAACCACCGGTGGAAAGAGCCCGGGTTTGTGAGTCAGAAGTCATGGGTTCTAATCCCGGCTCCGCCACTTGTCAGCTGTGTGACTTTGGGCAAGTTACTTCACTTCTCCGTGACTCAGTTACCTCATTGGTAAAGTGCGGAGTAAAACAGTGAGCCCCACGTGGGACAACCTGATTAAATTGTATCTCCTCCAGTGCTTAGAACAGTGCTTGGCACATAGTAATAATAACAATAATAATGACGATGGCATTTGTTAAGCGCTTACTATGTGCCAAGCACTGTTCTAAGCGCTGGGGTAGATACAAGGTGATCAGGTTGTCCCACGTGGGGCTCACAGTCTTAATCCCCATTTTACAGTTGAGGGAACTGAGGCACAGAGAAGTGAAGTGGCTTGTCCAAAGTCACACAACTGACAAGTAGCAGAGCTTGGATAAGCACTTAACAATGCTATTATTATTATTATTATTATTGTTATTGTTATTATTTACAATGGAACTGGCACTTGTAGATATATTTGGACAGATTTATTACTCTTTATTTTACTTGTATATATTTACTGTTTTATTTATTTTGTTAATGATGTACATATAGCTTTAATTCAATTTTTCTGACGATTTTGACACCTGTCTGCATGTTCTGTTTTGTTGTTTGTCTCCCCCTTCTAGACTGTGAGTCCGTTGTTGGGTAGGGACCGTCTCTGCATGTTGCCGACTTGTACTTCCCAACCGCTTAGTACAGTGCTCTGCACATAGTAAGCGCTCAATAAATACAATTGAATGAATGAATGAATGAATGAACTGGCATCTCCACATCAGTCTAACTAAGAGGGGCTATCAGCAGACATCACAAGGGGTGATAAAATTGTGACTCCTCATTTTGGAAGTAAAAATATTGGCCCTAAATACGTCTGGTATAAAACCAGACAAATGGACACCATTACGCCCCATCAGACTTTAAGATCTTTGTGGGTGGGGATTGTGTATTCTACTTCACCTAGCTCACTCTCCCAAGTACATAGCTTGGCACAGACCTCCATAAATACGCTCAATAAATACCACTGACTGATTGATTGATACTGCAAGTACCATGTCCATCTGATCCCGGAATTTTCCCCATTTTTTGTGTCTAGTTATGGCATCTATTAGTTCTTTATCCTGTACCAAGCCCTGCTTAGCCACTGGAATGGAAATCAGACGTCAGATCAGACCCAGTGGCTATCCCTCATGAAGCTCACACTCAAAGCGGTAGGGAGAGCTGGGATCTTATACCATATCTTATTTATTTATTTATTTATTTATTTATTTATTTTACTTGTACATATCTATTCTGTTTATTTTATTTTGTTAGTATGTTTGGTTTTGTTCTCTGTGTCCCCCTTTTAGACTGTGAGCCCACTGTTGGGTAGGGACTGTCTCTATATGTTGCCAACTTGTACTTCCCAAGTGCTTAGTACAGTGCTCTGCACACAGTAAGCGCTCAATAAATATGATTGATTGATTGATTGATTGATTAGCCATTCTAAAGATGAGAAAACAAGTATGTAGTGGTGAAGTGCTTTGCCCACGTTCAGTCAGTCAAAGGTATTTATCGAACGCTTAGTTGTGCAGAGTACTGTACTAAGCATTTGTGAGAGTCAGTGCAGTTGGTATTCACGATTCCCGACTCAAGGACTTTAGTCTCCCAGGGGAGACGGGCAATTAAATAAATTATAGTAAGGGAGGCAAGGAGTACAAGAGTCTATACATAAGTGCTGTGGCAGTGGGGTGGGAAAGCATCTAAGCGTTTGAGGTGGGGGGACTAAACAGAAATGTCTCTCTCCATCTCTCCACAATCACATAACGTACGACATATGTTCACATATGAGGCTACCGATGATAAAAATCTAAGCCCTGGGTATGCCAAAAAAGAAAAATCAGTCCAACACTGTGTGCCTGGAAAGAGACAAGGGAACGTTGACAGACTTATCTGCATTCTCAGGAATACTTAAGAGATAACAAGAGCAAAATCAATCAATCATATTTGCCGAGTGCTTTTGTGTGCAGAGCACTGTACTGAGTTCTTGGGAGAGTACAAAACAACACTATAACAGACCCATTCCCTGCCCACAAGGAGCTTACAGTTCAGAGGGGAGACAGACATTAAGATAAATAAATAAACAACTCTCCAATCAATCAATCAATCATTGTAGGCAGGGAATGTTTGCGCTTATTGTTATATTGTGTACTCAGGACAGTGCTCTGTGTACAGTAAATGCTCACTAAATACTACTGAATGAATTAATCGATATTTACAGAGCGCTTACCATGAGCAGAGCACCACACTAAGCATTTGGGATAGTACAGTACAACAGAATTGGTAACACAATCCCTGACCTCAAGGAACTTACAGTCTAGAGGAGGAGCATTTAATACAGTGTTCTGCCCACAGTAAAGTGCTCAATAATTACCACAGGTTAATTGATTGATGGCACAAGGAAGCCATCTTGCTGAGCGTTCAACTACCTTATGATTCTGACGGTGAGAGGGCTTGATGTGCGAGAGGCAAAGACAAAGTCTCCATCCAGTTTTAGTAAACTATCAAAAAAATATGTGAGGGGACATTTGGTAGCCTTTTATAGATTATATTTACAAGGCAGATGCTCTCCGATGAAGTGTTTGTTTTGTAGCTCAACTCCATTTTTCTGTACAGAATGTACTTATTTTGAATACGCCAAAAATGTAGATGTAAAAAGACAGTGACTTTATTTAGCTATTCCTTTTTCTTCATCTCCACGGGGGAAATGGACAGGAGTGAAGGAGGAACAAAGTTAGGTGGATTTTAACATGGTAAGACATTGGATAAGTGTTCCTAGTCTTTTCTTAGGAGCTGTGAAAGGCTGGCTTGTATAATATACAGTGAAGGAAATCTAAATTTAAAATTCCCTCTGCACTATTGAAAGAGCTTGCCATGATGAACCCTACTGAGGGATGGGGATGTCTAAGTTAATGGGAAAAAAATCAGAACTTGGGTCTAGTAGGTTAATGGTTGAAAGCTCTCAGTTCTTGGCCATCGACTGGGTAATAATAACAATAATGATGGCATTTGTTAAGCGCTTACTATGTGCCGAGCACCGTTCTAAGCGTTGGCATAGATGCAAGGTTATCAGACTGTCTCACGTGGGGCTCACAGTGTTAATCCTTATTTACAGATGAGGTAACTGAGGCAGAGAAGTGAAGTGACTTGCCCAAAGTCACACAGCCGAGAAGTGGCAGAGTCGGGATTAGAACCCACGACCTCTGACTCCCAAGGCCGTGCTCTTTCCACTGAGCCACGCGGACTGGGTCTGGTATTAAATTAACAACACGTCAATCGATCGTATTCATTGATTGCTTACAGTGTGCAAAACACTGTCCTAAGCACATGCGAGAGTACAGAGTAACAACGCTGATACACACATTCCCTGTCCTTGAGGAATGGGAGCAGGTGGAGGAACGCATTTGGCTCACACCAAAATAATTCCCAAGGTGTCACGATGAAATCATTTTTTACGGAATTGAATAACCAACGGGCCCTTTTATGAGTAAACAAAAAGAAAGTTGTGTAGCACACACGTGTGCGGTGTGTATTAGACCCAGCCCCATCCACAACAACCCCACAATCAAACAGGGGAGAGGAGGCAGGTGAGCACACCAGCAACATATTCATTCATTCATTCAATCGTATTTATTGAGCGCTTACTGTGTGCAGAGCACTGTACTAAGCGCTTGGGAAGTACAAGTTAGCGACATATAGAGACGGTCCCTACCTAACAACGGGCTCACAGTCTAGAAGGGGGAGACGGGCAACAAAACAAAATATGGGGACAGGTGTCAAGTCGTCAGAATAAACAGAATTAAAGCTAAATGCACATCATTAACAAAATAAATAGAACAGTAAATATGTACAAGTAAAATAAATAGAGCAATAAACCTGTACAAATACATGAGTAGGTTTCTGTGGAAAACCTACGAGTGAGTTGGGTGGGAGGGGTGGATTAGAGACAATAATAATAATAATGATAATAATGATGGCATTTGTTAAGTGCTTACTATGTGCCAAGCACTGTTCTAAGCGCTGGGGGGAGCTACAAGGTGATCAGGTTGTCCCACATGGGGATCACAGTCTTCATCCCCATTTTACAGATGAGGGAACTGAGGCACAGAGAAGTGAAGTGGCTTGCCCAAGGTCACACAGCTGACAAGTGGTGGAGCTGGGATTTGAACCCATGACCTCTGACTCCCAAGTCCGCGTTCTTTCCACTGAGCCCCACCGCTTCTCATCATCAGTGGTATTTATTGATCACTTACTGTGTGCAAAGCACTGGACTGAGCACTTGGGAGAGTACAATGCAAGAGAGATGGAAGACACATTTCCTGCTCATAACAAACTTACAGTCTAGAAATCAATCAGAAGTATTGATCAGGCATCTATTGCAGAACACAGCACTAAATCCTTGGGAGTGTACAACAGAGTTAGTAGACGTGATCCCTCCCCTTAAGGTGTTTATAATCCAGTAGTAAACGCTTAACAAATACCATAATAATAATAATTATAATATTAAGCTGAATTTCAGAAAGTTGGAAACGCCATCATCGTCGTCAACGTCGCTTTTGAGTCCTCCTATTTCCTGTTTGAGGTTTTTTTTCTAAATCCTTTCGCAGTTCTTAGTAGATATGAAAGTCGTTGTAAGAAGTGGGTTGGTGGAGGGAGTAGTGGAATGAAAATAAAGCCGTTTGGAGATATAAATCTTCTCCCGTTCTGAAAACTCCCCCTGTTTCACATAAAGACTCTTTAGAAAAAAGTATAAAATATAGCTTTCAGGGGTGCGGGGGAACCGATGTTCCACACTATTTATGACTTACAAGTTGAAAACGCCCCCTCAACCATTTTCATCAAACCTCTCCACTAAGTATCTAATTGTATTGGAAATAAAGAAGCCAAATTACGAACCAGAAAAGTTATCGTCTGTGAAAGCGCTCACCAGCCGGCCCCCCGAATAGGTTGCTTCCAGACAAATTGGAAGGACTTCTCCAAAGTTTCCGTTCCTGGAGGTCAAATCACGCTGCATCGCTTAATAAGGGAGGGGTCACCCCGCCACCCCAAAATAACTCTCGGCTCCATCAAGTTACGCTCTGCTCCTTAGGTGAGGAATTAGCGAGGCTTATTTATTTTCATTTCCAAGGCTTTTCTTCACTCATTCCCTCGCGGTAGGGCTGATTTCCATGATGACTCCCTTCTTAATTTTAATACCCTTTTTACTCATCATATAGACATAAGAATTTTCCATAAAATAATGAAACCCTTGCGGAAGAAATGAAGACGACAACGAGAGGAGAGTAAACTAGCTTCCTATTTTTTTTCAATTAATTGACCCACTGTCACGAGCGTAGACGGATTTTTTTTTTAAAACCAAGGAAAATAAGGTTAATTAACATAAAAACCCTCACTCGTCGAGATGCTGAATTTTGTATTTTATCCTGGCTGCCTTAAGTGCCTTGATTTGTCTGTAATGACCCACTTCTTCTAATGAGTAACATTAACCCCTTGGCTGTATCTGTTCGGGACTTCATTGTCAACTGGAGCTGAAATAGGGGAGAGTTGGCCTCTCAGCAGGTATGTGATATATTAACTCCTGTCATTTCGACTCCTAATAAATAAATCCGTTGCTATGGCAGTGGGACCATCAGTCAAATCACCTCCCCCCCCCCCCCCCCAATTATTTTTTTGGGGAAATTTACCGTTCACACCCGGCTCAAGAAAAGAGAAGGAAATGAACTCCACGTAGCCATAATTAGAAAGAACATCGAATCTCATCTTCAAAACACAGCTAAGTGAAGAAAAAAAGTCAGTAAGGGAGAGAGGACGGCTTTTCCTCTGTGATCGTCATAAACTATTTCCTTCGGCTGGAAAATGGTGATCTGAGGAGGATACATTTAAGGAAGGGCGCATCGCCACTATGCCAGCTCTTTGTGCTTCTGGGATATTTTTCCTAAACATACCCCACCCGCTAGAAGTGTGGCAAAATCACCGGCAGGACGCCGGGGTAAAAATGAAGAATAACCATCTCTGAATTCCAACCTCAATTCCCCCTTTGATGGCAAATCCTGTGGGAAGATGGGCTGGCCAGTTCTACTAATCTTGGGAACAATCTCGACAATCAGAGGGACAAGTCCCAGGAACTGGGATAGACTGAGAGCTCGTTGTGGGCAGGGAATGTGTCTGTTATATTGTTTGTTCCCTTCCAAGCGATTAGTGCGGTGCCTCGGAAATGGAAAGTGCTCAATAAACCCGATCGATTGATCGATTGATAAGAATGGTAAGCAGTGTGGTACTTAAGTGCTTCTTACGTGCCAAGCACGGTACTAAGCATGGGGTAGATAGATGCATCTTAGGTCTAAGTAGGAAGGAGAACAGGTAGTGAATTTCTAGTTTGATGTTGAAAGAACGGAGGTTTGAGGAATTAAGTGACTTGTCCCAAGTCACACAGCGGGCAAATGGCGGAGCTGGGATTAGAACTCAGGTCCTGTGATTCCCAGGCCTGTGCTCTTTCCACTAGGCAACACTGCTTCTCCACCTCCTACTACAACCCAGCCCAAACGCTTTGCTCCTCTAAAGCCAACCTACTCATTGCACTTCGATCTCATCGGTCTCACCATCGTCCTCTCTCCCACACCCTGCTTCTGGCCTGGGACGCCCTCCCTCTTCACATCCAACAGACAATGACTCTCCCCACCTTCAAAACCATCTCCTCCAAAAGGCTTTCCCTAACTAAGCCCTCTTTTCCTTTTCTTCCACTCCCTTCTACATCTCCCTGACTCACTCCCTTTATTCCCCATCCCAGCTCACAGCACTAATGTACATATCTGTCACTTATTTATTTATATTAATGTCCATCTCCCCATCTAGACTGAAAGCTCGTTGTGGGTGGGGAATGTTCAACGTCCTGCTCACCAATCAATCATATTTATTGAGTGCAGAGCACTGTACTAAGCACTTGGGAGAGTACGAGTGGACATGATCACTTTCCTCAAAGCTTACAATTGACTACTACTAGTACTAATAATAATTAAGGTATTTGTTAAGTGCTTACTATGTGCTAAGCATTTTTCTAAGCTCTGGGGTAAATACAAGGTAATCAGGTTGTCCCAAATGGGGCTCACAGTCTTAATCCCCATTTTACAGATTAGGTAACCGAGGCACAGAGAAGTTAAGTGGCTTGCCCGAGGTCACACAGCTGTGAAGTGCCGGAGCCAGGATCG
Organism: Tachyglossus aculeatus; assembly: GCF_015852505.1. Lineage (NCBI taxonomy): Eukaryota > Metazoa > Chordata > Mammalia > Monotremata > Tachyglossidae > Tachyglossus > Tachyglossus aculeatus. Next base: position 39,204,947 of record NC_052074.1, read on the forward strand.
GAACCCAGGAATTCTGACTCCCAAGCCCGTACACGTTCCACTATGCCATGCTGCTTCTCTACTATTGCTATCGATACTACTGCTATAAAGTGACTTTATAAAGGGTTTAAAATCTGAAAACTTTTTGGTCTCTAAGAGACTATGCAATTGCTGTTCAAATACCTGTTGTTTCAAGCCAACTCAATCAATCAATCAATCATATTTATTCTCCCCCTCTAGATTGTAAGTTTGTTGTGAGCAGGGAACACGTCTACCAATTCTGTTCATTCATTCAATCGTATTTATTGAGCGCTTACTGTGTGCAGAGCACTGTACTAAGCGCTTGGGAAGTACAAGTTAGCAACATATAGAGACGGTCCCTACCCAACAGCGGGCTCACAGTCTAGAAGGGGGAGACAGACAACGAAACAAAACATAGTAACAAAATAAAATAAATAGCATAAATATGTGCAAGTAAAATAAATAGAGTAATAAATATGTACAACCATATGGACATATATACAGGTGCTGTGGGGAGGGGAAGGAGGTAAGACGGGGGGAACCCACTGTTGGGTAGGGACTGTCTCTATATGTTGCCAACTTGTACTTCCCAAGCGCTTAGTACAGTGCTCTGCACACAGTAAGCACTCAATAAATATGATGGATTGATTGATTGATGGAGAGGGGGAGGAGGAGGAGAGGAAGGAGGGGGCTCAGTGTGGGAAGGCCTCCTGGAGGAGGTGAGCTCTCAGTAGGGCTTTGAAGGGAGGAAGAGAGCTAGCTTGGTGGATGTGTGGAGGGTACCCTCCCAAGCGCTTAGTCTAGCACTCTACATACAGTAAGGACTCAATAAATACCATTGATTGATTGATTATTGAGTGCTTATTGCGTGCAGAGCACTGAACGAGGAGAGTGCAGTATAACAGAGGTGGTAGGCACAATCCCTGCTCATAATGAGGTTATTAAAGTTCTAGGTGGACGGAGGGAGAAAAACGGGTTTCTGAGCTTAGTACAGTGCTCTGCACACAGCACATACTCAATGAATACCATTGACTTAATGACTGATTGAATAATGATAATAATAATAATAATAATAATAACAGTATTGTTAAGCACTTATTATGTGCAAAGCGTGGCTCAGCGGCAAGAGCCTGGGCTTTGGAGTCAGAGGTCATGGGTTCAAATCCCGGCTCCGCCGATCATCAGCTGTGTGACTTTGGGCAACTCACTTAACTTCTCTGTGCCTCAGTTACCCCATCTGTAAAATGGGGATTAAGACTGTGAGCCCCCAGTGGGACTACCTGATCACGCTGTATCCTCTCCAGCACTTAGAACAGTGCTCGGCACATAGCAAGCGCTTAACAAATGCCATCATTCAGTGCTTAGAATAGTGCTCAGCACTTAGAATAATGCTTTGCACATAGTAAGCACTTGATAAATGCCATTATTACTATTATTGTTCTAAGCGCTGGGTCAGTCAGTCATTCCTATTTATTGAACACTGACCATGTGCAGAGCACTGTACTAATCAATTGGGAGAGCCCACTGTTGGGTAGGGACTGTCTCTATATGTTGCCAACTTGTACTTCCCAAGCACTTAGTACAGTGTTCTGCACACAGTAAGCGCTCAATAAATATGACTGATTGATTGATTGATTATAACAGACGCATTCCCTGCTCACAACGAGCTTACAGTCTAGGGGGATTTAAGTCTACTTAGATTGACTTTCTATCACCTAAATCCTGCTACCGCCTCCTCAGACTGTGAACTCCATGTGGAACAGGGACTGTGTTCAACCTGATTCAAAGCCCTACTGAGAGCTCACCTCCTCCAGGAGGCCTTCCCAGACTGAGCCCCCTCCTTCCTCTCCCCCTCACCCTACCTCCTTCCCCTCCTCACAGCACCTGTATATATGTTTGTACAGATTTATTACTCTATTTTACTTGTACAGATTTACTATTCTATTTATTTTGTTTTGTTAATATGTTTTGTTTTGTTGTCTGTCTCCCCCTTCTAGACTGTGAGCCCGCTGTTGGGTAGGGACCATCTCTATATGTTGCCAACTTGTACTTCCTAAATGCTTAGTACAGTGCTCTGCACACAGTAAGCGCTCAATAAATACGATTGAATGAATGAGTGAATGATTAACTTGTATCTACCCCAGAGCTTAGAGAACAGTGTTTGGCACATAGTAAGTACTTAACAAGTAGTGTGGCTTAGTGGAAAGAGCCCGGGCTTGGGAGTCAGAGGTCGTGGGTTCTAATCCCAGCTCTGCCACTTATCAGCTGTGTGACTTTGGGCAAGTCACTTACTTCTCTGTGCCTCAGTTACCTCATCTGGAAAATGGGGATTAAGACTCTGAGCCCCACATGGGACAACCTGATTACCTCGTATGTACCCCAGCACTTAGAACAGTGCTTGGCACATAGTAAGCGCTGACCAAATACCATTATTATTATTATTATTATAGTTACCATCGCCTTAGCCTGAAAGACAAATCCCCATTAGTTCACCACGAGCCTTTGGATTAATGCTGAAAGCACCTTTAATTCACCATCTCAGAGAAGCAGCATGGCTCAGTGGAAAGAGCCTGGGCTTTGGAGTCAGAGGTCATGGGTTCAAATCTTGGCTTCGCCAGTTGTCAGCTGTGTGACTTTGGGCAAGCACTTAACTTCTCTGGGCCTCAGTTCCCTCATCTGTAAAATGGGGATTAAGACTGTAAGCCCCCCATGGGACAACCTGATCACCTTGCCAGCGCTTAGAACAGTGCTTTGCACATAGTAAGCACTTAATAAATGCCATCATTGTTATTATCTCTTCAAACCCAACATGGTGAAAAGCTTCACCAGTGTTTCCAGGAACATTCCTCTTCATTCCCATGGGGCAGCTGGAGATCATTTTCTTTTTTATTTCATTAATTTTCCTTGTCAGGGATGAAAAAAAATGTTCCTCAAAAGCCTTAAAACAAAATGTGGAACTTGAAATCCTAATCCTGGACTGGCTTTTTTACGAGGGAGATGTTGGGAGTTCTTAACCAAATCCAATCTGCTCAACATCAGTGCACACTTGCCACTTGCACACTGCCCATTTCCCGGTGGAGTTGATGTTTACCTCTCTTGGAGTTATTTTTCTTCATTTTGATGGAATTTATTATTACTTATAGTACTTATTAATTTCCTATAGTTGGGATTTTAGTCTACCAAACACATCCATCTCTCTCTGAGACTCTCTCTTCCCTGATCACCACCATCAAGAAAAATGATAATAGTAATCATCATCCTATTGACCTATATCAATCAATCAGTCACATTTATTGAGTACTTACTGTGTGCACAGAACTGTACTAACTGTTTGGGAGAGTACAATGTAATGGAGCTTTAGACATGTTCCCTGCCCAAAATGACCTATATATGTGTACATCTACAAATTATGTCTCACGGATTATTTATGTTTATTATTGTCTGTCTGCCCCTCTAGTCCATAAGCTCGCTTTGGGCAGGGAATGTATCTATCAACTCCATTAGATTATATTCTCCCAAGACCTGAGTACAGATCTCTGCACTAAATACCGTTTTTAAAAAATGGTGGAAATAAATCACAGTGGACAGTCACCCAGGAATTCTGGAAAGACAAACAACTACAAAAAGTGAAACAAACCCCAAAGTCTCTTAGATTTTTGTTGCTGCCTTTTTAACTCATTTGATAGCAATTTCTAGGGTCTCTGAAGCTTTGGGTTCTTTAGCGATCTGACCGGAGCACTTTGCCACAAAACTGCAAAGGTCCGGGGCTTCCCAAGGACAGGCTGACCACGAGAGGAGGTCCATGAATTCCCACTTTAGTCAATCAGCTCCAGTCTACCCCCCAACTCAATCTGCTCTTCATAACCGACAGACTTGCCCCACTTCCAAATCCTTATTGAAGGCCCATTTCCTCCAAAAGTCCTTCCAAGACTGGGCCCTCCTGCCTCTTCTCTCATGCCCTGACTTGCTCCCTTTATTCACTGCTCCCCCATCCCCACACCACTTACATCCGTGTCTGTAATTTATTTTTTTCTATTCATGTCTGTCATGCCCTCTAGACTTTAAGTGGACATTCATTCATTCATTCAATCATATTTATTGAGCGCTTACTGTGTGCAGAGCACTGTACTAAGCGCTTGGGAAGTACAAGTTGGCAACATCTAGAGACGGTCCCTACCCAACAGCGGGCTCACATGTGTCTACCAACTCTCATAGATGGTACTCTCCCAAGGGCTTAGTAAAGTGTTCTACACACAACAGGCACTCAATAAATAATAATAATAATAATGATGGTACCTGTTAAGTGCTTACAATGTGCGAAGCGCCATTCTAAGTGCTGGGAGGGCTACAAGGTGATCAGGTTGTCCCACGGGGGGGGGGGTCACAGTCTTAATCCCCATTTTCCAGGTGAGGTAACTGAGGTACAGAGAAGTGACTTGCCCAAAGTCACATGGCTGACAAGTGGCGGAGCCGGGATTAGAACCGATGACCTCTGACTCCCAAGCCTGTGCTCTTTCCACTGAGCCACGCTGCTTCTCGATTTATTGATTGATCAACGTGGGACCTTGAGTCACATGTCACTGCCTCTGGGCACAAAATTAGCCTCTGTGGAAGGTGGTCGCTATCGCTTTCTATGCTTAGTTATTGTCCTCGCTTGGGAATCTGGGCTCCCCTCGAAAACCCCCAACAAGTTTCCTTGGCCTGGACCATCACGCTTTTCCTCTTCCCTTTCTCCACTGGGAGTGTCTACCTGGGAACTAGTGGTGGACGCTATTCCGTGATGATATTCGGGGAGGAAGAGACTGAAGTCTATTTTAGCCGGGTCTTCGGCGATCAGTCATTTCTATTAGCAGTGCCCAGCTATAGATGTTTATAACAAAACATTAAAGACTGGGTGGAAGGGAGAAAACAAATTACTCGGCAGAGAAGCCAGCGACTCCGCTAAAATACCGTCAGTTATTTATCTGCTGTCAGCAGGGGCCGGCCACCGTAATCCTTGATGGGCTGGGCCGGCAAGAATGAAGACAAGGGATGGACATGGCGTTTAAGGAGCAATTCTTGTGCAGAGATGTCAGGATGTAGATCTATAGGCGAGTGGGCATCTTCTAGAAAATGTCACTCCGGATTGTGGTGCATCTTCAGGTCTGCCTTATTGGAGGCATGACACAGTGGGAGTCCTGGACGGGACCGACACTATGTTGTAGACAATGTGCCATCTATGGTAGACACACACACACACACACACACAATGCACACCCACAACAGGGTCAGCTTTGCTGGGCCGTGCACCTGCGAAGGCATGGCTTCCCGGGGGTGTTTCTTATTTTTTTACTTTCATGGTATTTTCTAAGCACTTACTATGTTGCAGGCGCTGTATGAAGCGCTGGGATGAACACAGAGTAATCAGGTTGGACACGGTCCGTGTCCCGCTTGAGGCTTACGGTCTTAACCCTCGTTTTACCCTCATAGAAGCAGCATGGCTCAGTAGAAAGAGCCCGGGCTTTGGAGTCAGAGGCCATAGGTTCAAATCCCGGCTCCACTACTTGCCAGCTGTGTGACTTTGGGCAAGTCACTTCACTTCTCTGGGCCTCAGTGACCTCATCTGTAAAATGGGGATTAAGACCGTGAGCCCCCAGTGGGACAACCTGATCACCTCGTAACCTCCCTCGCGCTTAGAATGGTGCTTTGTACATAGTAAGCGCTTAATAAATGCCATTATTATTATTATTATTATTGTTTACAGATGAGGTAGCTGAGCCACTGAGAAGCAGAGTGACTTCCCCAAGGTCTCACAGCTGACAAGTGGCAGAGCCAGGAGTCGCTCAAGAGAAGCAGCGTGGCTCAACGGAAAAGAGCACGGGCATTGGAGTCAGAGGTCATGGGTTCAAATCCCGGCTCCGCCAATTGTCAGCTGTGTGACTTTGGGCAAGTCACTTAACTTCTCTGTGCCTCAGTTACCTCATCTGTAAAATGGGGATGAAGACTGTGAGCCCCCCGTGGGACAAACTGATCACCTGGTAACCTCCCCAGCGCTTAGAACAGTGCTTTGCACATAGTAAGCGCTTAATAAATACCATCATTATTATTATTATTATTATCCATCCGGCTCCCACGGAGGAGGTCCACGCTCTATCAGCTAGGCCACACTGTTTCAGTACCGCTCTTATCGTTGCGAAGAGCTGAGGCAGAAGGAGGAGCCGCCACTTCCAGGGAAGATGGAGCCCACTGTCCTCTGACTCCCCTCTTTCCGGTCCTTCTAAGAAACGGCCCTTTCTCACGTGGAAAAGGGAGTCCGGTCTTGGAAATCCGGCCCCGCCCCTGCCCGGCCGAAGGCCCGGAGTTGGGGGAGCCGCCACGTCAAGTGACCCACCCAGAGACCCCCCGCGACCCCCTTGGTGCCCACGCTTCTCCCGTATTGACCGGTCGGGGATGGGCAGTCTTACCCATACGATCAGAGGTCTAAATAAATGTGTGCTTGGAAGTGAGCCTGTTTGATGAAGGCTGAACTGGAATCTTAATTTTCTAATTCATATTCACCAATTAAAAATAAACTGTATTCTTATGAGCAAATTTACATAAATCAGATGATAAAGCGCCTTCCACTAAAGGGTAGGAGTTCAGCGCCGAACATTTGCATATACGCTCCTAAAGAAAATATAGGCATTTTCCCGATTTCCATCGAAGAGGCTTGCTGCGTTGGCCCTCTAATGGGCTTAGAACAGTAAATTTTGAAGAAAATGATTGCCTTCCCTGTAGCTACTAAATGTCTGCCTAGGACCCAGTGGCATTTGAAAAAAGTGTTTTATCATAAAATTATCCCAGCAGAGGCCATTCTGCGAGATAACATCATCATCATCATCATCATCATCATCATCATCATTCTACCCTCCACGCAGGACCCAAAAGCTCTGGCACAATATTGTCATTCATTTATCTGTTGTCAGCACAGGTTACCCACTGTAATCCTTGGCTGCTCTGGAATTAGAATGTCTTTGATGTCCTCACAAGAGTTTCTGCCTGAAGGCTTTGCGAATGCTTCGTAGTGCAGTGTTTATTCCTCATAATCTTTCTCTCATCTCTACGCTAGCAGTGACAGATGGTTATGGGCACACAATAGTATTAAGAGTTTGATATTTTTTTCTTTCTCTCTCTCCCTCTCTCTCTCTCCTTCTATCTCTCTCTTATTTTTTTTTTTTTTAATGCTGTGCTCTCTGTACAACAAATAGCTATCAGATGCGGGCCAAAGCTTTGACATGGCTCACTTAGGTAATAGCTAACAAACAGCTTGTGTTGGTGTTTTCTGTCATTCCCCCGGCCTCCCCCCAGCCCCTCTCACTCCCCCCCCACCAACCCTCACCCTGGTTGCTTCCACTGTATACTCTCAAAGGTAAAGTATATTAACCTTATAGACGGTTATTAAAAAGATATATCTATATGAGCATAGAGCGCTTTTCTTTTCCCTTTTTCTTCCTCTTTTGATTATGAAAGTAATACCGCTGACATATTGAACAAATATCGCATGTCAACATAAATTTTAAGTGTGTGATAATATCCCCCTTCATGGAGCCCCGTGTCAGACAGAAATCCGTGGATGATGCATAGCAGTAAATAACCCAAACAAAATTAGTTCTCTTGTCAGCTTCTACCTTGTATATCCCCAGGCATCAGTAAAATTGACTGCACGCTAGATTTTCAAAATTAGCCCTAATGTTCCCTGCGTTCCTGGCAGCCGACAAGTTTCCAGTGTTCTACTATATTACCCGTAAGGATGAATGTGTTACTTTTATATTTTGGCATTTGCTCTTGCTGATGTGGCTTTCCCCCCCCGCCCACCCTTCTTCTCCAAATTAAAAATAATTTAGCTTTAACAATGAGAATGTGCAACCACACAATGCTGCATCTCTTTAAGCATCTAACTTTAGGCAATTAAATTAAATTAAGGCAAAAATATACACAGAAAGAAAGGGAATTATTCAATTTAATATTGTTAATTTTATTAACTTAGCTCTGTCTTGTTTTATTCAGAGTCGCGCACAATATAGCCTGAGCGCTGTTTTTCTTCCCTCTATTTGCCGTCTTGGTGGATGACTGTATGGACAATTTAATTTAGCATTCTCCTGGTCACCCGGCATGAAACTTTTTAAGCCACTGTCCTAAAATAGTGATATATTGTCCTATACGTAGCTCTCGCTTAGTACAGTGCCTAGTAAGCGCTTAACAAATACCATAATTATAATTATTAGTGGGAAGGGCACGGGGCTGGGAGTCGGGAGATGTGTTTTCTCTCTCTCTTTCAATAAGGCTGTATAGGTATGCCTACCTGTATCTGGAGAGGAACATTTGCTGTGTCTATGTAGATATAAAGGAATAGCTATATCTTTTTCCCCTTAAGGGTGTTTGGTGATAGGAGGGCAAAAGAAAAGACTTTACAAAACCGGGCCGAGGAGTAATCTTTACACTATCCATTAGAAAATAAACGAATCTACCGCTGCCGCTCTAAATTTTTAAATAACACCCAGGAACGCAGAACACTTCCCAGCTAGTACTAAAACCTGATTAGAAAATAAATGTTACTCCCCGAGAAAGGCTGTGTTGGAAGTGCGAACTCGATTAAATAAATCCAAACACAGATTCCACATCAACTTCCGATCCCTAAATTTTATGTTCAGACATTTCGAGTCAAAGATGAAAATCCCTTTAGGTACCAGATGCTACGCAGATCATCGGAGAAGAGCGTCTGGAGTTTTAGTGCGCAGGAAGTCAAATCCCCAGCAAAGGCGCTTTGGCCGGGCCACGTAACCGACTCATGGCTTCACCTGCGGACAGTCGTGTCCGGAAAACGTGGTGCGGCCGTCTCTGACGAACAGATTGCAATCGGTGGATGAAGGGAACTCTAATCAGGCCACGTGCAGATTAAACAAACCGCGAGGAATAAAAACTCAATTAAAACGTTTGTGCCCAATACTGCAAGATTATCAGGACGCTGCACCTCTGTTAAACCTCTGATTTCCAGGAGCCTGGTTAAAGTTTCAGAAGACATATTTGGAGTGATTATGTGGTAGGGGAGATTTTCCTCTGTTTAAAAAGGATTATGCTCAGAGGTACCTCGGTTCATGCTAAGAAGGGTGGGGTGGGGGAGTTTTCATTTTATTTTTCTATCTCTGCGTTAGATTCTTTTTATGTTTTCCTCCCCACAAGGATTAGGCCAGGTGAAATGAAGATACCAATATGACAATTTCTAAACTCGGCCGCGTTGATAGATATTTCCGGCACATCTAGTCGTGATAACTAATGAAATCCGCGTTGGGCTCCACAATCATCACCGGATACAGGCACGAGAGACGTATACTGGCCTGCTTATCATCTCAGCGTCGTGGGGATTGTGCTAAGTCTTTCTCGGATTTTGAAACTTTATGAACAATAACGATATTTAATTATCTTGGCTTGGCAAGGGAGTGCTACTCTGATCGAATGTTTGAGGAAATGGCATTTAGCGTAACCATGCGACGGGAGACATTCAGGAAGGAGTTGGTAAGGTTCTCTCCTGGGCTCCATTAAATCTACAAGTGCGAAGGCGGCAGCACAGGGAGGCCATATGGCCTAGTGGTTAGAGCACCAGCCTAGAGAAACATGGCCTAGTGGATAGAGCCCGGGCCTGGCAGTGTATTCCAATTCCGGCTTCGCCACTTGTCTGCCCTGTGACCTTGAGCAAATCACTCCACTTCTCTGGGCCTCAGTTACCTCCTCTGTAAAATGGGGATTAAGACCATGAGCCCCATGAAGGACAGGGACTGTGTCCAACCCAGGTTGCTCATTTCCCTCCTAGGAATTACTAGGGTGCCGAGTAGCAGCGTGGCTCAGTGGAAAGAGCCCGGGCTTTGGAGTCAGAGGTCATGGGTTCAAATCCCGACTCCACCACTTGTCAGCTGTGTGACTTTGGGCAAGTCACTTCACTTCTCTGGGCCTCAGTTCCCTCATCTGTAAAATGGGGATGAAGACTGTGAGCCCCCTGTGGGACAATCTGATCACCTTGTAACCTCCCCAGTGCTTCGAACAGTGCTTTGCACATAGTAAGTGCTTAACAAATGCCATTATTATTATTATTAGTAGTAAGCACTTAACAAATACCATAATTATAAATATTAGTGGGAAGGGAACAGGCTGGGAGTCAGGAGACTCGTGTTCTAGTCCCGGCTTCACCCCAGCCTGCCTTGTAACTTGGGCAGGTCACTTCACGTCTCTGGGTCTTGGTTTCCTCCTCTGTAAAATGTGGATACGATCCCTGCTCTACCCCACCTCTTAGACAGGGACGCTGGGTAGAAAGGGGAAGGATTCTGATCGGATTATCTGTATTTACTCCAGTAGTTAGAACAGCGCTCTGCTGCACAGGAAGTGAGAGCTTCCTCATTGACCTCCCTGAATCCTGCCTCTCCTCACTCCCGTTCATACTTCATTCGCTGCTCAGATCATTTTTTCTACAAAACCTTTCAGACCATGTTTCCCCATTCCCCAAGAAACTCCAGTGGTTGCCCCACCATCTCCGCATCGAGCAGAAACTCCTTACCATCAGCAGTCAATCACTTTGCCCCCCCATTACCATCTTACCTCGCTGCTCTTCTACTACGGCCCAGCCCACACACTTGGCTCCTCTAACACCAACCTACTCACTGCAACTCGATCTCGCCTCTCTCGCTGCCGACCCCTCTCCCACGTCCTTCCTCTGGCCTGGACATCATCCTTCACATCCGACAGATGATCACTCTCCCCACCTTCAAAGCCTTAGTAAAAACACATCTCCTCCAAGAGGCCTTCCCAGACTAAGCCCTCATTTCCTCTACTCCCTCTCCCTCTGTGGCCCCCCTTGGCCTTGGATTTGCCCCCTTTATTCACCCCTCCCTCAGCCCCATAGCACTTATGTACATAGCCAAAATTGATCCATTTATATCGATGTCTGTCTCCTGCTCTAGACTGTAAGCGCATTATGGGAAGGGAATGTGTCTATTGCCTCTGTTATATTGTACTCTTCCAAGTGCTTAGTATGTGCTCTGCACATAGTATGTGCTCAATAAACACGATTGCTTCCAGGAGGCCTTCCCAGCCTGAGCCCCTTCCTTCCTCTCCCCCTCGTCCCCCTCTCCATCCCCCCCATCTTACCTCCTTCCCTTCCCCACAGCACCTGTATATATGTATATATGTTTGTACATATTTATCACTCTATTTATTTATTTATTTTACTTGTACATATCTATTCTATTTTATTTTGTTAGTATGTTTGGTTTTGTTCTCTGTCTCCCCCTTTTAGACTGTGAGCCCACTGTTGGGTAGGGACTGTCTCTATATGTTGCCAATTTGTACTTCCCAAGCGCTTAGTACAGTGCTCTGCACATAGTAAGTGCTCAATAAATACGATTGATGATGATGATGATGATGATTGCCTGATTGGAGCCCGCTGTTGGGTAGGGACCATCTCTATATGTTGCCGACTTGTACTTCCCAAGCGCTTAGTATAGTGCTCTGCCCACAGTAAGAACTCAATAAATACGATTGAAAGAACGAATGAATGAAGGATGGAAGTGCACAATAAACACGACAAGCGCGTTTATTAGATGCCGGCAAAACTCTAACCATCCATCAGATCCGAGCCGAACTTACCACCTGTGAGGCCAGACGATGTGCAGTGGCTTTTGCTGATCTTCATTCCCACTGAGGTCAGAAGTCAAACATTCCTCATCTCCCACCTGATGCTGATTTGCTCCTGCTGGCACGGCGGCCCGATTCGACGCCTCTGTGGGGGTCGAAAGGTCGGAGGATCTTTCTCCCTCGGGTCCAGACTGGGTTTCCCGCTCCACGCTTCCGTTTCCCGTCAAACTCTCCTCAGCACGGCCCGCCATCCGGGAAGGAGCACCCTCAGAGTCGGAAGTTTCTTGGCTTCCTTTTTCACCCAGTGTGGTCTCTGGATGGCACAGTTTGCGCCCTGGCAAGAACCTGTCAGACCCAGAGAAGTGCTCATTATTCAAGGAAATGCCTGGTTTTCAGTGAGTCAGTTTGCACCGACAGGCGAGTTAATTTCCAAGCCCCTTCCAGGGAATACTTAAACAACAGAGACTAAGAATTTTGTGGGGGGTCGGAAATCCAGCCTGCATGCGTTTCAACATTTTAAGGTTTTTAAAGTCTGCAAGAAAGCTTTCTTAGGGTCTTATCTCTTCCCCCTGTGGGTGGTAAACATATGGACTTTGTTATCCCAGGAAACTCTGCGGATCAAAAATACCGGTAGGTTCAAGGGGGATTTGGATATAGTCACGGGTGATGGGCTGGTGTGGGCTAGTGAAAAAAGATTGTCGGGAAAACTGTGGAGAAATAATAATAATAATGATGGTATTTGTTAAGCATCTACTATGTGCAAAGCACTGTTCTAAGCACTGGGGGGAATACAAGGTGATTGCGTTGTCCCACGTGGGGCTCAAAATCTTAATTCCCATTTTACAGATGAGGTAATTGAGGCACAGAGAAGTGAAGTGATTTGCCCGAAGTCACACAGCTGACAAGTGGCAGAGCCGGGATTAGAACCCATGACCTCTGACTCCCAAGCCCAGGCTCTTTTCACTGAACCATGCTGCTTCTCTAAAAATATACTCGGCTCCCCTCTGGGAATTGAACCCAGGTTTCGGGCGAGAACAGGCGGGGATACTCACCACTATACTAATGAGGAAGACACAGGCTAGATGTCTCTGCCTAATCATGAGGGTGGTAGTCCAGTAAACTGACCAGCACATGACATTATTATTATTATTATTATTATCATATTATCATCATCATCATCATTTGCTATTTGTTAAGCCCTCACTATTGTCAAGCACTGTTCTAAGTGCTGGGGTAGATACAAGTTTATCAAGTTGGACACAATAATAATAATAATGGCAATTGTTAAGCGCTTACTATGTGCGAAGCACTGTTCTAAGCCCTGATATGGATACAAGGTGATCAGGTTGTCCCATGTGGGGCTCACAGTCTTAATCCCCATTTTACATATGAGGTAACTGAGGCCCAGAGAAGTTAAGTGACTTGCCCAAAGTCACACAGCTGACAAGCGGCGGAGCCGGGATTAGAACCCATGACTTCTGACTCCCAAGCCAGTGCTCTTTCCACTGAGCCACGTTGCTTCTCTGACTGTGGGACACAATCCCTGTCCCACATGGGGTTCCCAGGCCAAGTAGGAGAGAGAAGAGGTTTTGAATCCCCATTTTACATTTGAGGAAACTGAGGTCCAGAAAAGTGAAAGGACTTGCCCAAGTTCACACAGCAGACAAGGGGTGAGAACGAGGACGAGAACCCAGGTGCTCTGAACTTCCTGGCCTAGGCTCTTTCCAGAGGACATGTTGTTTCCTCTAGACCTCTTGAGCTGGATGGATCGTGATTCCAAATCAGCATTGGCATTTCTTGCGGGGCGGGAAGGGGGGGGTGGTTTCTTAATTTCTAAGGTTGGATTTAACAAGGATAAAAAGAGGCAGGAGCATCTTTTTATTGCCAAAACAAATGTAACAATAATAAATATTCATGATAGCATTTGGTAAGCACTAACTCTGCATCATGTACTAAACTAGGTGTTGGGGTAGATGTCAAATAATTCGATATACACATCCCACATGATGCTCAATGTCTAAGAGAGAAACAACAGGTATTGGATTCCCATTTTACAGATGAGGAAAGCGAGGCATTGAGAAGTAAAGTGGCTCGCCTAAGGTCCCACAGTTGACAAATGGAAAAATCAATCCATCAATCATATTGATTGAGTGCTTGCTGTGTATTAAGCACTTCTGGAGAGTAGACTGTGAACCCACTGTTGGGTAGGGACCGGCTCTATATGTTGCCAACTTGTACTTCCCAAGCGCTTAGTACAGTGCTCTGCACACAGTAAGCACTCAATAAATACGATTGATTGATTGATTGATACAATATATCAAAGTTGGTAGACACACCCACGGCCCACAAAGAGCTAATTTAGAACACAGCTCATTTGACCCCTAGCCCTGTGTCCTTTCCCCTAGGCCCAACTGCTTCCTAAAAAGATGAGGAATTAATACTTTTATTATCTTTAAAGCTTTTCAAGAAAGATAAAGAACACTGAGGGGTGTAAGAAAATGCTAAATAGCCCCCCAAACAGTGGCTAAACTCAAGTCCAAAGACGATAAAACGATACTTGGGATAGTAAATGATGAAAATGTCGATTGGAGGGAGGTTGGAAGCTGCACAGCTCAAAGTGCTTGGGGAATTGTCTTAGAGTCTGGCTGGGGTATGTTCAATTATTTCTGAAAATTCATGTTAAAATGGGGAAACACTAGGAGTTTGGGGAAAAAAAATGATGGTTTTAAAATCCATCACCCCAAAGGGTAAATGGAATTACCTTGCCACCAATAAGTCCTCCTTCATCCAAAGTGGAACAGATATAAAGAGAAGAAAAAATCCACAGATGTTCAGAAGACAGTGGAAGTCCTCAGAACCAACTGTAATACCGTGGAAGACGGATGAGCATTTTAGTAGAATTTAATAGTAGAAAATCAGAGGCAGGTAGAGACGTCAATCATTATGAAGGCACTTGGATTCCAGTCAACTTTACCGTATTGGACTCACCCAAGCACCAGTCCAGTGTCTGCCCACAGAAAGCGTTCAATAATTAACTTGGATTAATTGACCGATTTGTACCGTAGCCTGCCCATACAACAGTGATGAAATTTCCTCAGACTGGCTTGTTCACGAGACGCGTCGCAGATATAAATTAACTGAAAGGGGCTGAAGGTTTGCCAACCATCAGTAGTGGGCAACAGCAAGGAGGGCATTGAAGCTAAGGCTAAGGAGTAGGGACTGTCTCTATGTGTTGCCGACTTGTACTTTCCAAGCGCTTAGTACAGTGCTCTGCACACAGTAAGCGCTCAATAAATACGATTGATTGATTGATTGATTGAAGGGAATGGAGGGCAGGGAATGTGTCTTGTCCTTCTTTTGGACATGCCCCACACTTAGGACTGTGCATTGCAACCAGTGGGTGCTCTGTAAATAGCACTGCTAATCAATCGATGACTGTGTTGAGCACCGTACTAAATGCTTGGAAGAGTAATAATCATAATAATGATGGCATTTATTAAGTGCTTACTATGTGCAAAGCACTGTTCTAAGCACTGGGGAGGTTACAAGGAGATCAGGTTGTCCCACTGGGGGCTCACAGTCTTAATCCCCATTTTACAGATGAGGGAACTGAGGCACAGAGAAGTGAAGTGACTTGCCCAAAGTCACCCACCTGACAATTGGCAGAGCTGGGATTCGAACCCATGAGCCCTGATTCCAAAGCCTGTGCTCTTTCCACTGAGCCACGCTGCTTCTCTATAAGACAACAGGGTTGATAGACACAATTCCTGCCCTCAAGGAGTTTTCAATCCAGTTGGGGAGACAGAAAATAAATTACAGGAAGAGAAAGCAACAGAGTATAAGGATTTGTACAAAAGCGTTCTGGGAATAAGGGTGGGCTGAGTATCGAAGTGCCTGGGGTACTGACCGAACGACATAGGTGTAGGTTATATGCCCATTATGCATAGGGAACGAGTCTCCCAATTCTGCTATATTGTACTCTCCCAAGTGCTTAGTACAGTGCTCTGCACACAGTAAGCGTTAATTGATAATGATGATGATGGTATTTGTTAAGCGCTAACTATGTGCAAAGCACTGTTCTAATCGCTGGGGAGGATACAAGGTGATCACGTTGTCCCAAGTAGGGCTCACAGTCAATCCCCATTTTACAGATGAGGTAACCGAGGCACAGAGCAGTTAAGTGACTTGCCCAGAGTCACACAGCTGACAGTTGGCGGAGACGGGATATGAACCCATGACCTCAGACTCCAAAGCCTGGGCTCTTTCCACTGAGCCACGCTGCTTCTCTATAATAATGATGGTGTTTGTTAAGCGCTTACTATGTGCCAAGCACTGTTCTAAGCGCTGGGGAGGTTACAAGGTGATGAGGTTGTCCCACGGGGGGCTCACAGTTTTAATCCCCATTTTCCAGATGAGGTAACTGAGGCCCAGAGAAGTGAAGTGACTTGCCCAAAGTCACCCAGCTGACGGTTGGCGGAGCTGGGATTTGAACCCCTGACCTCTGAATCCAAAGCCCAGGCTCTGTCCCCTGAGCCATGGTGCTCTGCACATGATGATGATGATGATGATGATGCAGAAGGAGGGAAAACAGACCAGGAAACTAGATTGAGGAGAAAATAGCTCAATAACGTTTTTTTTTCTGATTTAACTACAGCCCAGCAGGAGCCTTAGTTTAGGCCGCTGAGTTTCTACAGAAGTCAGTTTGTTTCTGCTCCTCCATGGCCCCCATCTCAATTTTTCCTCTGCGCGCCCCCCTGGCTGCCCCACGTCCGCCAACCTAAAGAAATAAAATCAGATACAGGAAAGAAGAGAATTCCACCCTTCGCTTTGGAAAACGGGACTCCGGCTCTTTTCGAAACTGGCTCTATGGTCAATTACTTCACATCAATACCAAGATCAAATAGGCATAATACTAACAAGCAGTTTGCTTAATAATAGTCACCACACCAATTAACCCTTCCGGAACATTTTTAATCAGAGCCTATTTGCCATGTGCCGTTACGATGAGGCTGGCAATAAAATGCTTTCGGGACTGAAGGAGAAAACGCATTAGTCGGGGGAGGGAAAGATGCCGGAAGATCACGAGGTAATGTCCTTGCAGATAAGTGCAGGCCCGTTGGCCTGCTGGCCCGACTGGGTCTGTGGGAGCGGAAGCAGAACGTACCTCAAGGACAGTCTTGCCCGCCCAGGGCCCGTCTTCTGGCTATTAATAATAATAATAATATTTGTACATATTTATTAGTCTATTTATTTATTTATTTTACTTGTACATATCTATTCTACTTATTTTATTTTGTTAGTATGTTTGGTTTTGTTCTCTGTCTCCCCCTTTTAAACTGCGAGCCCACTGCTGGGTAGGGACTGTCTCTATACGTTGCCAACTTGTACTTCCCAAGCGCTTAGTACAGTGCTCTGCACACTGTAAGCGCTCAATAAATACGATTGATTGATTGATAATAATAATTGTGGTATTTGTTAAGCGCTTACTATGTGCCAACACCACGCTAAGCATTGGGGCAGACAGCAATCACGTTGTGGGCAGGGAATCTGTCAGTTATATTCTTATAACTGTTATAAATGTTATATTGTTATATAACAATTATTGACAATTGTTATATTGCTCCCTTCAAGGCCCTACTGAGAGCTCACCTCCTCCAGGAGGCCTTCCCAGACTGATCCCCTTCCTTCCTCTCCCCCTCGTCCCCCTCTCCATTCCCTCATCTTACCTCCTTCCCTTCCCCACAGCACCTGTATATATGTATGTTTGTTTGTACATATTTATTACTCTGTTTATTTATTTATTTTACTTCTAAATATCTATTCTATTTATTTTATTTTGTTAGTATGTTTGGTTTTGTCTCCCCCTTTTAGACTGTGAGCCCACTGTTAGGTAAGGACTGTCTCTATATGTTGCCAATTTGTACTTCCCAAGCGCTTAGTACAGTGCTCTGCACACAGTAAGCGCTCAATAAATACGATTGATGATGATGATTGTTATATTATACACTCCCAAGGGCTTAGTACAGAGGTCTTCCCAGACTAAGCCCCCTTTTTCCTCTCCTTCTCCCCATCCTCCCCCGCCCTACCTCCTTCCCCTCTCCACAGCACCTGTATATATGTTTGTACAGATTTATTACTCTATTTATTTAACTTGTACGTATTTACTATTCTATTCATTTTGTTAATAATGTGCATTATAGTTATAATTCTATTTGTTCTGATGATTTTGACACCTATCTATATGTTTTGTACTGTCTGTCTCCCCCTTCTAGACTGTGAGCCCGTTGTTGGGTAGGGACCGTCTCTACATGTTGCTGACTTGTACTTCCCAAGCGCTTAGTACAGTGCTCTGCACACAGTAAGCGCTCAATAAATATGATTGAATGAATGAATTGAATAATAGCAGTAGTAATAGTAGCAGCAGCAGTAATATTGTATATATATTCTATTGTACATATTTACTTGTACATAAATACTATTTATGTATTATGTACTTGTACATATTTACTATTCTATTTATTTTATTTCATTAATATGTTTTGTTTTGTTGTCTGTCTCCCCCTTCCAGACTGTGAGTCCGCTGTTGGGTAGGGACCGTCTCTATAGGTTGCCAATTTGTACTTCCCAAGTGCTTAGACCAGTGCTCTGCACACAGTAAGTGCTCAATAAATACGATTGAATGAATAATAGTAGGAGGAGCAGTAGCAATAGTACTAGTAATAGTAATAATAGCAGTAGTCCCCGCTCAGGGTCACGTCTAGAGAGTTTCCAGTCCTCTATCAGTCTCGACCTCGGGAGGGAGAGTCAAGCAGAGGCCTGTCCATTCCATCACTGCTGGAGAAGCAGCGTGACTCAGTGGAAAGAGCCCGGGCTTTGGAGTCAGAGGTCATGGGTTCAAATCCCGGCTCCGCCACTTGTCAGCTGGGTGACTTTGGTCAAGTCACTTCACTTCTCCGGGCCTCAGTTCCCTCTTCTGTAAAATGGGGATTAAAACTGTAAGCCCCCCGTGGGACAACCTGATCAGCTCGTAACCTCCCCAGCGCTTAGAACGGTGCTTTGCCCATAGTAAGCGCTTAACAAATACCATCATTATTATTATTATCATTATTATTATTATTATTATTATTATCCCTAGCTTGGGCAGTGGCTCGCGAGTGGCAGGCCATCTGCTACAAGCTAAAACTCCCCCGTGCTGGGCAGCAGCAGCACGGGAGAGATGGGGAGACGCAAGTTGACCGTGCGGAAGGAGTCAATGGTCGACAGCTTCTGGATTTTTACCAAGAAAACTCTCTGGATCCACTATGGGAATGATCGCAGGTGGAGGTGGGGCATTCCGGGAGAGCTGTATCTGCGGCGTCGCTACGGGTCGGACACGACTCGACGGCATAGGACAACAACGACAACAATAACAGTAGTAGTAATAGTAGTAATTGTGGCAGCAGCAGTGGTAGCAATAGGAATATTAGTAGTGGTAGTACGAGCCCACTGTTGGGTAGGGACTGTCTCTATGTGTTGCCAATTTGTACTTCCCAAGCGCTTTAGTACAGTGCTCTGCACATAGTAAGCGCTCAATAAATACGATTGATGATGTGTTGCCAACTTGTACTTCCCAAGCACTTCGTCCAGTGCTCTGCACACAGTAATCGCTCAATAAATACGATTGATTGGTTGATTGATTGATTGATAGAACCAATGGGAGCAGTAGAAACAGAGTAGTAATAGTAGTAGAAGTAGGATTAGTAATAGTAGAAGTAGCATGACATAAAGTAGCATGGCATAGGGGATAGAGCCTGGGCTTGGGAGTTGGAGTTTTTGGGTTTGAATCCCTACTTTGCCACTTGTCACCTGTATGACTTTGCATGCCAGCTGCATTGAGAAGCGGCGTGGCTCAGTGGAAAGAGCCCGGGCTTTGGACTCAGAGGTCACGGGTTCACATCCCGGCTCCGCCATTTGTCAGCTGGGTGACTTCGGGCAAGTCACTTCACTTCTCAGTGACCTCAACTGTAAAATGGGGATTAATAATAATAATAATAATAATAATAATAATGGCATTTGTTAAGTACTTACTATGTGCAAATCACTGTTCTAAGTGCTGGGGAGGTGATCAGGTTGTCCCATGTGGGGCTCACAGTCTTAATGCCCATTTTCCAGATGAGGTAACTGAGGCACAGAGAAGTTAAGTGACTTGCCCAAAGTCACATAGCTAAGTGGCGGAGCTGGGATTTGAACCCATGACCCCTGACTCCAAAGCCCGTGCTCTTTCCACTGAGCCACGCTGCTTCTCTAAGACTGTGAGCCCCCAGTGGGACAACCTGATCACCTTGTAACCTTCCCAGTGCTTAGAACAGTGCTTTGCACAGAGTAAGCGCTTAATAAATGCCATCATTACTATTACTATTATTTGGGCAAGTCACTTCACTTTTCTGAGCCTCAGTTACCTCATCTGTAAAACGGGGATTAAGACTGTGAGCCCCACGAGGGACAATCCGATTACCTTGTATCTACCCCAGAGCTTAGAAAAGTGCTTGGCACATAGTGAACACTTAACAAGCACCATCGTCATTAATAGTAGCGGTAGCATTTATTGAATGCCCACTTGGTGCCATGCAGTGTATTAGGCCCTCTACATCAATCAATCAATCAATGGTATTTATCGAGCACTTACTAAATGCAAAGCACTGTACTAAGTGCTTGAGAGAGTCTTATCTTGTTGACACAATGGACACATCTCTCCCAGAATGCCCCATCTCCATCAGCAATCCTTCTGATAGTGGAGCCAAAGAGTTATCACGGTAAAAATCCAGATGTGGCTTACCACTGCCTCCTTCTGCAGAGTAAACTTGAGCCTCCACCCTCGGGTGAGTTTTGACTTGTAGCAGATTGTCTTCCACTTGCTAGCCACTGCCCAAGTTAGGAATTCATTCATTCAATGGTATTTATTGAGCGCTTACTGTGTGCCGAGCACTGTACTAAGGAATGGAATGAGATGGAATGGGTAGGCCTCAGCTTGACTCTCCCTCTGGTAGTCAAGATGGGTAGAGTACTGAAAACTCTCCAGGTGCGTCCTTGAGTGGGGGCTTGGGAGAGTACAATACCATAAAATTGGTAGATGCGATCCCTGCCCTCATGGAGCTTATAGAACATAGCAGGGCATAGTGGATAGAGCAGGGGCCTGCACGTCAGGAGGTCATGGGTTCTAATTCTGACTCTGCCACTTGTCTACTGTGTGGTCTTGGGCAAGTCACTTCAATTCTCTGTGCCTCATTTTCCTCAAATACAAAATGAGGATTCAATACCAATAGGAGGCCTTCCCAGACTGAGACCCTTTTTCCTCTCCTCCTCCCTATCCCCCCTGCCCTACCTCCTTCCCCTCCCCATAGCACCTGTATATATATTTGTACAGATTTATTACTCTGCTTTACTTGTACATATTTACTATTCTATTTATTTTGTTAATGATGTGCATAGAGCTTTAACTCTATTTGTTCTGATGATTTTGACACTTGTCTACATGTTTTGTATTGTTGTCTGTCTCCCCCTTCTAGACTGTGAGCCCCTTGTTGGGTAGAGAACATCTCTATATGTTGCCGACTTGTACTTCCCAAGCGCTTAGTACAGTGCTCTGCACACAGTAAGCACTCAATAAATACGACTGAATGACTGAATGAATACCTGTTCTCCATAAAATAATAATAATAATAATAATAATAATAATAATAATAATAATTGTGGCATTTGTTAAGTGCTTACTATGTGTCAAGCACTGTTCTCAGTGCTGGAGTGGATACAAGAAAATCAGGTTAGACATAGTTCCTCCCGCTTACCCGTGTGTCTCATTAGGACAGGGACTGTATCCAGCCTGATTAACTACCCCGGCGCTTAGAACAGTGCTTGACAAACAGTAAGTGCTTAACAAACACCATAAAAAAAATACTGTTACTCAATCTATCTCCTTTTCAGAAAAAAAAATGAGTTCTCAAACCCAGAAATCATATACCCCATTTCACATTTAATAAGGAAATGCCTTTATGAGGGGAAGTGGGTAAAACTCCCTCTTACAAGAGGCGGACTCTACACTTGAACCAAATTAATTTTTCGAAGAGTTTCCGCAGTAACCGCACCATCCTTTCCGCCGGACAGCCTGCTGGAGAGCTTCCATTTAAGGCAGACGTAGGTCGGTTTGCCGGCCACGGGAATATTATTTTACATGCGTCTCTAGTAAACTTGTTCTTTCCATTTCTGCATGCCTCAGCCGTCAAAATGATCCGTCTCCCTCTGGAATCTGGCTACAGATCTCTCCGGTCCCGTCTCTGTCTCCGAATCTTAGTTGTGTTCCCCTCATCCGATCTCATCACCCGTATTAGACGTGAGAGGTTCCAAAACAGCCTGGACAGCTTCCATCCAGGCAGCGGGGCTATCCCGCTATTAGCTGTCCAAACCAGGATTCACCTTGGCCGCTAAACTCAATCCCAAACCTCTTAACGACAATGGAAAATCTAGTTCATAACATCCTGGCATCACCGTGTCTACCAGGATATTAATAAGGCATCGATGGAAAGCTCTGAATGTGGTCTGTAATTACCTGTTCTATTTCCTGGTTCTTATGTTGGACCATTATTTAGAGGTCAAATGGAGGTTGGGGAAGAGTGGTGGAGTGGGTTGTGAGAGCGTGAATATAATGGTATCGTTGCCTTCTTTCCAAGCCAATCGAGGAATTCCCTCTAAGGAGGTGTTTCCAAACTGTGGGTTTCCTTAGAAATTGGAAACTTCTCCCATAGATCCCCAGGGCCCCATGGAGTTGTGGGAGGGAGTGGGGAATAATAATAACAATGATGGCATTTGTTAAGCTGTAAGTGGGTGCCAAGCGCAGTTCTAAGTGTTGGAGGATATACAACTTTATCAGGTCTCTGTCCCACATGAGGCTCACCATCTAAGTAGGAGGAAGAGTGGGATTTTATCCCCATTTTACAGATGAGGAAACAGGAGGCGCAGAGATGTTAGATGTCTTGTCCAAGCTCACGCTACAGGAAAGTGGCATGGTGGGAATTAGAACTCAGGCTCTCTGACTCCCAGGAGAAGAGAATTTAACCAGAGGGACAGGTACAGTGAATGAGGAAGTTTAATCGAAAGGAGAAGAGAGTGAAGAAGAGGTGACGGGAAAGAAGGGAAACTTGGACACAATGAAGTGAAGTGACTTGCCCCAAATCACCTAGCACGCAAGCGCAAGGCTTGGAAGCAGAATTAGAACCCAGGTCCTTTGACTTTTAGGGCCCAGGCTCCAGTTTTTTGGGGTTTTTTTTGTTTTTTCGATGGCATTTATTAAGTGCTTACTATGTGCAAAGCACTGTTCGAAGCCCTGAATAATGATGGTATTTGTTAAGTGCTCACTATGTGCAAAGCACTGTTCTAAGTGCTGGGGAGGTTACAAGGTCTAAGTGCCAGGGAGGTTAAAAGGTGATCAGGTTGTCCCACGGGGGTCTCACAGTTTTAATCCCCATTTTACAGATGAGGTAACTGAGGTACAGAGAAGTGAAGGGACTTGCCCAAAGTCACACAGCTGACAGTTGGTGGAGCCGGGATTTGAACCCATCACCTCTGACTCCAAAGCCAGGGCTCTTTCCACTGAGCCAAGGATATTCTGGCTTGTCCCACCACCCTCCTATTAGATGACAAGGAATCTGGGAAACTTATAACAATAATAATAATTATGGTACTTTTTAAGCGCTTACTATGTGCCAGGCACTGTATATTATGATGGCATTTATTAAGTGCTTACTATGTGTAAAGCACTGTTCTAAGTGCTGGGGAGGTTATAAGGTGATCAAGTTGTCCCACGGGGGGCTCACAGTCTTAATCTCCATTTTACAGATGAGGTAACTGAGGCCCAGAGAAGTTAAGTGACTTGCCCAAAGTCACACAGCTGACAAGTGCTGGAGCCAGGATTTGAACCCATGACCTGTGGCTCCAAAGCCCGGGCTTTTTCCACTGAGCCATGCTGCTTCTAAGTGATGGGGTAGATGCAAGGCAAACAGGTTGGACACAGTCCCTGCCCCATGTGGGGCTCACAGTCTTAATCTCTATTTCACAGACGAGGTAACTGAAGCACAGAGAAGTGAAGTAACTTGCCCAAGGTCACAGAGCAGACAAGCGGAGAAGTCAGGATTAGAACCCAGCTCCTTCTGATTCCCAGGCCCGGGCTCTAGCCACTAAGCCATACTGCTTCTGTCCACAGCACAGGGTAGATACAAAGGATATGAAATAGGATCCAGTTCCTGTCCCACAGCGAGAACTCAAAATCTATCTAATCCCCATTTAAAGATGAGGAGACAGGGACTCAGAACTATAGCATGGCTCAGTGGAAAGAGCAGGGGCTTTGGAGTCAGAGGTCATGGGTTCGAATCCTGCCTCTGCCACACGCCTGCTGCGTGATCTTGGGCAAGTCACTTCACTTCTCTGAGCCTCAGTTACCTCATCTGTAAAATGGGGATTAAGACTGTGAGCCCTGCGTGGGACAACCTGATCACCTTGTATCCCCCCAGCACTTAGAACAGTGCTTTGCACATAGTAAGCCCTTAACAAATGCCATTATTATTATTATTATTAAATGACTTACCTCCTCCTCCTATCTCTGTGGCTCCTCATTCTCAGTCTCTTTTGTGGGTTCTTCCTCTGCCTTCCACCCTCTAACTGTGGGAGTCCTTCAAGGCTCAGTTCTAGGTCCCTTTCTATTCTCCATCTACACTCACTTCCTTGGAGAACTAATTCACTCCCATGGCTTCAACTCCCATTCCTAGGCAGGTGGTTCTCAAATCTACATCTCTAGCTCTGATCTCCTTCCCTGCAGTCTCATATTTCCTCCTGCCTTCAGGACATCTCTCCTTGGATTGCCCACTGACAACTCAAACGTAACGCAACCAAAACAGAACTCCTCACCTTCCCATCCAAACCCCGTCCTCCCGCTGACTTTCCCATCACTGTAGTTAGTGCCCCCATCCTTTTAGACTGTGAGCCCACTGTTGGGCAGGGACTGTCTCTATATGTTGCCAACTTGTACTTCCCAAGCGCTTAGTACAGTGCTCTGCACACAGTAAGCGCTCAATAAATACGATTGATTGATTGATTGATCCTTCCTCTCTCACAAGCCTGTAGCCTTGGCATTATCCTCGACTCATCGCTCCCATTCAACCCACATATTCACTATTACCAAATCCTCTCGGTTCCACCTTCACGACAACGCTAAAATCCACTCTTTCCTCTCTATCCAAACTGAGCCTAGGGTAGGGTTGGGTAGAGATTGTCTCCATCTGTTGCTGAATTGTACTTTCCATGTGCTTAGTACAGTGCTCTGCACACAGTAAGTGCTCAATAAATACGATTGAATGAATTGAATGAATGATACCACGTTAATCCAAACACTATCCTATCCCACCTTGATTACCATATCACCCTCCTCCCTGACCTCCCCGTCTCCTGCTTCTCCACACTCCAGTCCATACTTTGTTCTGCTGCCTGGATTATTTAAAAAAAAAACAACAAAAAAAAAAACATCCAGTCCATGTTTCCCCACTCATCAAGAACTTCGAGTGGTTGTCCATCCAGCTCTGCATCAAACAAAAACTTCTCACCATTGGTTTTAAAGCACTCATTCAGCTTGCCCCACTCACTGATCTCTAGTACAGCCCAGTCTACACATTCCAATCCTCTAGCCCCAGCTTACTGCTTAGAACAGTGCTTTGCACATAGTAAGTGCTTAACAAATGCTATTATTATTATTATTATTGTTATTATTATTATGATGATGATGATGATGATGATGATGATGATGATGATGATGATTATCTGTGCCCTGATCTCATCTATCTCACTGCCAACCTCTTTCCCACGTCCTTCCCCTAGCCTGGAATTCCTCCCCCTCCATATACACCAGACCACCACTCTCCCCACCTTCAAAGCCTCATTAAGGTCGCATCTCCTCCAAGAGGACTTCCCCAGTTAAAACCCTTTTCCCCACCCCCCACCCCCATTTCCTTCCTTCTGCATCATCTATGGACTTGGATCCGTACCCTTTGGACACTTGATATTCACCCCAACTCGTCCCCACAGCATCGAAGTCTAAATCTGTGACATTCATTTATATTAATGTCTCCCTCTCTAGTCTGTAAGCTCACCATGGGCAGCGGATGTGTTCACCAACTCTCTTGGACTGTACTCTCCCAAGCGCGCAGTACACTACGTGCTCAATAAATATGAAGGACTGATTGCCTCAAGTGACACAGCAATCATTCATTCATTCATTCAATCGTATTTATTGAGCACTTACTGTGTGCAGAGCACTGTACTAAGCTCTTAGAAAGTACAAGTTGGCAACATATAGAGACGGTCCTTACCCAACAGCGGGCTCACAGTCTAGAAGGGGGAGACAGACAACAAAATGAAACATATTAACAAAATAAAATAAATAGAATAAATACGTAGGACTTCCTCTTGACCCAATTTTTTCACATGGCCACGCCCCAGCTGATGTGCAGGAAGAAAATTCACAGCACAAGACCATACCTCCCCCTGTCAACTCCCGGTTGCGATCAATAAATATGATTCCCAAGAGCTTGGTACAGTGCTCTGTACCCAGCGAGCACTCGATGATTACTATCGATTGATTGACCGATCCCACGCCCCGCCTCTGGTCTGGGACACCGTTCCTCCTCAAATCCCACAGACAATGACTCTCCCCTGCTTCAAAGTCTTACTGAAGGCACCTCTCCTCCAAGAGGCCTTCCCTGACTAAGCCCCCCTTTCCTCTTTTCCCAATCCCTTTTGCATCACCCTGACTTGCTCCCTTTATTCATCCCCCTTCCCAGCCTCACAGCACTTATGTCCATATCTGTCATTTACTTATTTAATGTCTGCCTCCCCACTCTAGACTTAAGCTCGTGGTGGGCAGGGAATTTGTCTGTTTATTGTTCTACTGTACTCTCCCAACAGCTTAGTACAGTGCTCTGTACTCAGGAAGCACTCAATAAATACAACTGAATGAATGCTCTTCCCGGGTTGGACATGGTTGGGGTTCCACTTGTCAGCGTATATACCAAGAGCTTCGACACCCCGAGGGCCCACCGTAAATACTTGTAGGCAGACCAGGGGGTGGCTGGTAAAAGTATTTGTGGGCTAGTAAATTTTTCCTACTTATTTCCAAGCCTGTCTCAGAGCGCAGTAAAAGTGAGCTGGCATTAGTCTGAACTGTATCTGCCAGGCTTTCTTTCCATCCAGTTCTATAAAGTTAGGGCTCTTTAAGAACTATAGGGGTATATTTAGCTCCATGTACACGCACCCAGATAACACAAAAAATGTGTAGAAACCTCAGCATGTACTGGCATCGGTAAAACCTGCCAGGTTGTGTTGTTTATGGCCGATAGCTCATTCGTCCTAATGAAAAATCACTGATGGGACTCAGTTTCCTTTATTGGTACTAATAGTCAATCTGTGCACTCTTTTATGAAAATAGAATGGAAAGATACTGATGTCATTGTCGGATGAATCGAAACCACATTAGAAGACCGGGCTGCGCTGCTGTTTTAGGTTAGATCAAATTAGGAGGGAAGACATTCTGGATCGTGTGTTACCCTACATTTCAATGGCCATCTCCCCCCTCGCCTCGAGCCCCCAACCCACAGGAGGCGTTTACAACAGGAGGTTGAAGAAGGTAGAAGGGGTTTCGGCTTTAAAAGTTCATTACCGAGGACGTATTAGCGTCGAAACTTTAAAGCAACACTGAATGCTATTTGGACAGAATTATAGCGTGGCTTTAAACACACACACACACACACACACACACACACACATGCATGCACGCACAATCCATGGAGGTGATCCAGACACTTCTGAGACACAGATGCGAACCCGAATTCTCAAAGTGATTAAGATAGGACTTTAAAGTTGGGTTAATTAGAACCATCTCTCCGCTTTGCCTAGAATTCCCGAGCTCAGCATCCACCCTCCTCCAGCGCTCCGATTGGTGGCTCAGGGATCTAAAATGGAGATGGACTCGGCTACTTCACCGGCCTGGGATGGAAAGCCTGGCTGGCCGTGACTTTCCTATCTGATGTCCACAGCCCTGTAGGAGCTTTACCTCAGGATGGCCATGTGCTAGAGGAGAGGCAACTGGCCTGTCAATCAATCAATCAATCAATTAATCACATTTATTGTGTACTTACCATGTGCGGAACACTGTACTAACTGCTTGGGAGAGTACAATACAACAGAATTAGCAGACATGCTCCCTGCCCATAACACGCTTACAGTCCAGAGGAGGAGACAGACACTAATATGAATAAATGAGTAATTTAAAATATATGACTTAAAGATACGAACATAAACATTGTGAGGTTGAGGGTGGGGTGAATAAAACTGTGCTCCAGCGCTTAGAACAGTGCTTGGCACATAGTAAGCGCTTAACTAACACAGTCATCACTATTATTATCAAATGTGCCAAGGTCACAGATCCAAAAGCGTAAATGAAGCAGAAGGGAAAGGGAGCTGGGAAAAAGAGGTTTTAATCAGGGAAGGCCTTTTGGAGAAGATGCAACTTTAATTAAGCTTTGAAGGTGGAGAGAGTGGTGGTCTGGCATTTGTGAAGGGGAGTTCCAGGCTAAAGGGAGGACGTGGGAAAGGGATTGGTGGCGAGCTAGACAAAATCGGGGCAAGTATGCCTGTGCTAGAGGAGCGGAATATGTGGGCTGGGCTGTAGTAGGAGAGCAGCGAGGTGAGGGTAGAAGGGAGCTAGCTGATTGAGTGCTTTAAAGGCGATGGTTTCTGTTTGATGAGGAGGTGGATGGGCAGCCATTGGATGTTCTTGAGACATGGGCTGAACATTTTTGTTGTAAATGATCCAGGCAGCAGAGTAAAGAATGGATTAGAGTGGATTAGAATGGATTAGAATGGGAACTTGTACTTCCCAAGCGCTTAGTACAGTGCTCTGCACACAGTAAGTGCTCAATAAATACAATTGATTGATTGATTGATTGATTGATTAGAGTCGAGAGAGACAGAGAGGGCAGCGAGGAGGCAGATGAGGAAATCAAGGCAGGAGTTCCATGGAAGACAGAAAGCTCCTCAACCAACTACATGGCCGTGTGCCAGCGGGGTGATTTTAGCTCGATGGTGACCTGCCCGCTGTGCCACCGTCACTTTGATGAACCCAAGCTGCCACTCTCTCATTGCACCCCGCACCCTGATGGGAACACGATGGGCAGGGCCCAGGCTGTGGGCATGGGGTTGTGCCAATAACTAGCACCAGAACGAAGTCCTCCGCCTGGGCCCTACGTCCTGAAGTCTCAGGCCCGAGGCCCGTCTGACATTCTCAATGGGGGACTTCATTGCAGGCCCTGCTCAATCGTCGCTATTGACTTGGATGGATTTTCAGGTAGCCCGAGAATGTCTTGTATCTTTAACTTCCTGCTTGGGCCTGGGATCGACCCCAAGTCCCAAGTGCCCGCTGACTAGGGGGCTCAGTTCCCATCATCTGTGGCCACCCAATTCCCCCTTCTCTGCCATGATGGATTACTTGGAAACATCTATTACCTGGATCATTAAACCCCCCATTAATTTCAATAATCACTGCTCTGCTGAAACAGATTCCTCTCTGGGGCGGTGACAACATCAGAAGCTTCTCCCCTAAAATGTCAACTGAACCCACGTTGAAAAGGTTGGTTCTTCTCCTTCAAACACCTCCCCTTCCGGGTTGAGCTCTTGGGGCCGGGCTTTACCTCTGACTCTTCCCTGCCATGTCATTTGTTGGGTGATTCCCAAGCTCCAAAGGGTGACCACTCCAACCTAGAGTTTTTGTTCCTTTCCAACTAAATTGATCGATCCTTGTCGTCCTTGAATAATAACGATGGCATTTGTTAAGTGCTTACTATGTGCCAACCCCTGTTCTAAGCGCTGGACCAGCCTGGCAAGTAGCTTTTGGGAGCAGGGTGGCCTCTTCAAATAAAAGCTTTGCAGAGATGGGGATAGAGGGTGGTGGGTTCCAAACCGAGATGGGTACTTACTCAGGGCTAACCTGTCAATTCCGAAAGGATTTCTTTATAAATATCAATGACTCCCCCTCTACACTGTAAGCTCGCTGTGGGTAGGGAAGGTGTCTGTTTATTGTTGTACTGTACAATCCCAAGTGCTTAGCACGGTGCGCTGTACTCAGTAAGTGCTCAATACATATGACTGACTGAATGAATGAATCTATGCGGACGCGAAACAATTTAGAATGAGTTGTCGGTGCCTTTCACCTCTCACCATCAGTAGCATCATCTTTGAAAACCAAAGGCAGCTGGAATCTTTTTTTTTTAAGATGTTTGGCTCATCATCAAGATAGTTAAAAAAACATATTTCATACTTTCCCATGTATGTCACCGATCAATTACTGGTACCTTGCTGAAAGGAATATGCAAGCTTTCAAAACCGTACAGTCCAGAAGACTTCAATTTTATCCCACACTATGATTTAATTGAAATTACAAACCACAGTAAACTATATAAGACATGATCAATATAAAATATCAGGATGCCAAACTAAAGGAACAGAATTGCCCTCAATAGCCAAGGGAACTTAATTTCAGCTAACACTCGACAGATGTTTCAAACCTTTGAAGAACATATATCTGCCCAGTTTCAAAGGGAGCAATAATGGGCGGGGGGTAAAGGGGGGGTGGGCGGGGAGAATCTCCCATGTTCTAAAAAAGAGAAGTTCTTAGCAATCCATCCATTTTAACAATTGCTAGAATGGATTCCGCAGCTCAAGGACTTAGTAGCCGCTCAATAAAAATGTGGAACTGCTTCGTCAACTAAGCTAGAGTTTCCACGCTCAAAGAGCAAATTATTTTAAAACCCACCGGAGATAGTCCAGTCAATGAACGCTGGAAACAAACAGGTGTTTGAGATGAATCGGTTACCTTAAACCACCTCATGGCGATTCATTCCAGGGTGTCTTTTTATGAAACGAATACTCATATCCCCAAAGCACGTAATTTCCTTGGTTTCAAAAACCCCTCTAATCAGGATATTTTGAAGCGATGTCCCCTTTAACTGGGTTCCTTTTGTAACATACGCGATGCAGGAGGAAATGCTATCATAACACTTCAATAGTTAAGTGACTTTATGAGAAAAATAGTTCCAAATGTTGCCTGAAACCTTCCAAACCGCACCAAAGGACATTATCGTAATATTATATTTCACCATCGCCTCCATCATTTAAGCTTGCCATTCCTGAAATGATACTCGGATGAAACTGAAGTTTAAGTAGTGTATAAATTGTTTCAAAAGGCAAAACCTTGCCTGCAAATTTACCACGGCTATATAGATAGATGTCAGATAATTCAACATTTTCAATAGCCGTTCTTTTTTCAGGGACAAAATGGTATCTTTGCTGCTGCGGAATTTTTGTGTTGTTGCTTTGTTTTGCTGTTGTCGCGTTTTGTTTGTACCCCGATGGGGACGGGGACAGACATCTTGCGATTCTATTCAAAGCAAACCCTGATAATGATAACCAGCAGACCTAATTGCCTATCGTGTTTCGCTTAATAGATATCCAGATTTCCGTACAGGCCGACTGTACGGAATCAATCGACCAGTGTTATTTATTAAGCGCTTACTGTGTGCAGAGAACTGTACTAAGAGCTTAGGAGAGCACAATACAACAGAGTTGGTAGACACTTTCCCTGCCTACAATGAGTTTAAAGTCTACAGGAGGCATATATGCTCAGCATCATAGACCAAAACTGGGAAATAAGATGGTGCCTCAAAGAGATGTGTGATGGTTGATTTTCACCTGAAAGGAGGCGACGACATTTTGGGGGAGTGGACCAAACGGCGAGCGGTGAAGCCTCTGAGTTTGCGACCCGGACTGTAGACCGTAAGCTCGTTGTGTGCAAGGAATGTGTCTGTTCACTGTTGTATTGTCTTCTCCCAAGCACTTACTACAGCGCTCTGCATACAGTAAGCGCTCAATAAATACCACTGAATGACTGACTTCCAAGCGAAGAATGGTTGAGGTGTGTGGCCCAAGAATGCTTTGCCGCGCAGTGCTACTAATAAGCGGCCCTCTATAAGTAATAATAATAGCGATGGTATTTGTTAAGTGCTTATAAAATGCCAAGCACTGTACTAAGCACGGAGATAATCAGGTCCCACATGGGACACACGGTTCAAATATGAGGGAGAACAGGTATTAAAGCCTCATTCTATACATTAGGGAATTGAGGGCCAGAGGAATTACGAGGCTTTCCATTCATTCATTCAATCATATTTATTGAGCGCTTACTGTGTGCCTCGGCACTGTACTAAGCACTTGGGAAGTACAAGTCGGCAACATATAGAGACGGTCCCTACCCAACAACGGGCTCACAGTCTAGAAGGGGGGAGACAGACAACAAAACAAAACAAGACTTGGCCAAGGTCACCCAGCAGACAAGTGGAGGAGCCAGGATCAGAGCCAGGATTAGAACCCAGGTCCTTCTGACTCACAGGCCTGCTATCTGAACTTGCTCAGAAGCACACAACAGATTCACACACTCACACTACCCACCCTCCATCGATCAATCAGTGGCATTCATTTACGGAGTGCCTTCTCCGTGTGGAGCACTGTACTAAGCGCTTGGGACAACAGAACCGAGTAGGCTGACATGATCCCTGCCCATGAGAAGCTTACGATCTAATGGGGGATCCACCTCTGTAGCACCCTGTCACCCAAAGGGAGGTCCTTTTCGCCAGTGATTTAGAAGTCGATGGAGCTGATTAATCCACCATTCATTCAATGGGATTTAACGAGCATCTTGGGAGCGTCTAACCCTGTTCGACTTGACGGACTCAAGACACCCATTCCCTGCCCTCAATCAATCAAACAATTCATCGATGGTATTCATTGAGCACCTACTGTATGCAGAGCATCATCGTCATCATCTTCATTGATGACATTTATTAATAATAATAATAATGATAATAATGGCATTTATTAAGCACTTACTATGTGCAAAGCACTGTTCCAGGCGCTGGGGAGGTTACAAGGTGATCAGGTTGTCCCACGGGGGGCTCACAGTCTTAATCCCCATTTTACAGATGAGGTAACTGAGGCACAGAGAAGTGAAGTGACATGCCGAAAGTCACACAGCTGACAATTGGTGGAGCCAGGATTTGAACCCTTGACCTCTGACTCTCAAGACCGGGCTCTTTCCACTGAGCCACGCTGCTTCTTGAGCACTGGCTATGAGCACCGTACTAAGTGCTTGGAAGATTCCAATACAACAGAGTTGATAGACAGATTCCCTGCCCAGAAGGAGTTTACAGTCTGGAGAGTCATTCATTTATTCACTCATATTTATTGAGTGCTTATTGTGTGCACAGCACTGTGTTAAGCACTTGTATTTCTGATCTAATGGGGGATGACAGGTTTGAGGCATCTCCCTTTCCTCATTCTCCCCACCATCTCCCCATTCCTTTTGTTAAAAATAAGGTATTTGTTATGCCCTGACTGTGTGCCAGGCACTGTACTAAGCGCTGGGGTAGAAACAAGCTAATCAGGCTGGATGCAGTACACGTCTCACGGCTCTGCTGCTTGTCTGCTGTGCAACTTTGGGCAAGTCACTTTACTTCTCTGTGCCTCACTTCCCTCATCTGTAAAATGGGGATTGAGACTGTGAGCCTCACATGGGACAAGGGACTGTGTCCAACCCGATCTGCTTATATCCACCCCAGCGCTTAGTACAGCACCTGGCATATAGTAAGCCCTTAACAAATACCATAATTATTAGTAGTAGTAATCCCCATCGTACAGGTGAGGTAACTGAGGTCCAGAGAAGTAAAATGACTTGCCCAAGGTCACCCAGGAGATAAGCGGTGGAGACTGGGATTAGTAGCTCGGTTCTTCTGACTCCAAGGCCTGTGCTCTAACCATTAGGCAATGTTGCTTCTCACCCTCCTTGGGGTTTCCATGTAGATCTGGGAGCAGGCAGGAGGCTCCCGTCCTCCATCCCTAGAATGCATTTTAATAATAATAATAATAACAATGGTGGTATTTGTTAAGCGCTTACTTTGTGCAAAGCACTGTTCCAAGCGCTGGCGGGGGGGGGGGGGGGGCTACAAGGTGATCAGGTTGTCCCACTTGGGGCTCACAGTCTTAATGCCCATTTTACAGATGAGGTAACTGAGGCACAGAGAAGTGAAGTGACATGCTGAAAGTCACCCAGCTGACAAGCGGCGGAGCTGGGATTCGAACCCATGACCTCTGACTCCCAAGCCCTCGCTTCCTTCCACTGAGCCACGCTGCTTCCCCCACGCCACATTCTGTTGACGCAGACTCCTCTCGACTCTCCCCGTTTGCTTTGAAGGACAGCCTGCCATTTGGGGCTTTGGAAACTCGTAGGTCGGGAAGAGCTTAATGAGATCCCCTTGGAGATCTGTTACGGGTTGTTGTAAAACTCCAAACGGCGACGGGAGACTGGCTGTGAATTTGATCTGCTTCAATAGCGATCCGCCTCTTTCTTGTGGCCGTCCCAACCCCCGGGGTCCGGGCTCTTATGTCTGAAGCCACGGAGTTATGGGAGCTGAGATGAAAATCTGTCCCCCTGCCTTCGTGGCCTGTTTGTCTTCCTCTCTCCCCTTTCGGCGTTCAGCAAATCGACGCCGGCCGAGTAGAATCCTGGAACCGGTAAATTGCTTTTAAGGTACAAATGGGAAAATGCCCAGATGTCTGTTGTGGCTTCACTTCCAGACTTGTATATATGTAAATATGCATTGCGGAACAGGACGCTACCTGCCCGCGGTCTGCCTGACTGTCTGTCCGTCCGTCTGCTCTTCGCCTTAGATGCCAGTGAAACCTCATCTGGACCTTCTGGGAGGAAAAGAGTTGTTCGGTATCATGATTGCTCCTTTCTGTCTTGCTTTAACCAACAGCCCTCTTCCCCTCATGACAGCGTCGATTTATTTCGGGATAACACAGTCCTGCCGCTGTTTCACTGCTTCTGAAAGGGAACGGGCTCAGAGGTGACAGACAACCTCTAATATCAGGTTTTTGTTTTTTTTTTTGCATTTTGTTCTCGTCCATTGTGAAGATGTGGAATGGCCAGTATGGAAATCTACTGACTCTGACCTACTAAAGGGTACCCGAGCGATTCCTTAGGGATAGGGATGAGAGAGACGGGGACGGAAAAGTTTTCTAGACTTGCCTTCCTAAGAGGAAAAGCAGCATGGCCTAGCGGATAGAACACAGGCCGGGGAATCAGAAGGAACTGGGTTCTCATCCCAGCTCTGCCACTGGTCTGCTGTGTGGTCTTGGGGAAGTCACTTCACATCTCTGTGCCTCAGTTCCCTCATCGGCATAATGGGGATTAAGACGGGACAGGGACTGTGTCCAATCTGATTAGCCGGTATCTTCCCCAGCGCCCAGTACAGTGCCTGACTTAGTAAGCATTTAACAAATCAACATCAATCGCATTTATTGAGCGCTTACTATGTGCAGAGCACTGTACTAAGCGCTTGGGAAGTACAAATTGGCAACATATAGAGACAGTCCCTACCCAACAGTGGGCTCACAGTCTAAAAGGGGGAGACAGAGAACAAAACCAAACATACTAACAAAATAAAATAAATAGAATAGATATGTACAAGTAAAATAAATAAATAAATAAATAAATAGAGTATTAAATATGTACAAACATATACATATATACAGGTGCTGTGGGGAAGGGAAGGAGGTAAGATGGGGGGATCATCATCAATCGTATTTATTGAGCGCTTACTGTGGGCAGAGCACTGTACTAAGCGCTTGGGAAGTACAAGTTGGCAACATAGAGGGACAGTCCCTACCCAACAGTGGGCTCACAGTCTAAAAGGGGGAGACAGAGAACAAAACCAAACATAATAAAAAAATAAAATAAATAGAATAGATATGTACAAGTAAGATAAATAAATAAATAAATAAAGAGAGTAATAAATATGTACAAACATATATACATATATACAGGTGCTGTGGGGAAGGGAAGGAGGTAAGATGGGGGGATCATCATCAATCGTATTTATTGAGCGCTTACTGTGTGCAGAGCACGGTACTAAGCGCTTGGGAAGTACAAGTTGGCAACAAATACCATGAAAAAAATATTTCTGGAAGAAGGGACTGGGATGGATCCAAAATAGGGGCATCTTAAGAGGAAAGCAGATGGGGGAGAAGGAGAGAGAGAGCTGGGAAGAAGGGAAGAAACCAAAGTAGCATACCGTATTGAAACCCTCAAATTATGGTAACTGGCAATTGAGCTAGGGGAAAGGACTCCCCCAGAAGCTTTTGCAACCCAAAGCCGGCTACCAACCAACCCAGTACAGTCCAAGCCAGGCCTTCCTTCCGGCACCACCTGAAAGTATCCAGGTCTCCTTCCTCAACCTGGGAAGAATCCATTCATCCATTGGAGACATTCCTTTTAGGCTGTGTGGACTGACATTAATTAGCGCCTTTGAAGTGCTTTCTTAACAAAGAAGGGGAAGACCCGGAGTGAAACCGTCCCTTTTGGAACAAAAAAGAGGCCTTTCCTAAAGGAGTTGGCCCTTTTGTGACACAAAAATGCTCCTTGCCTGCAAACCTTCGGCATTATATTTATTGCAGGCTCTACCTTGTTTTCTTTTATTCCGGGGTTCAGGGGGCCCCTGTGCCTTTTCTTTGAGCTAGAGATTTGGGCTGTTTAGCGGGTCACAGATTTGGGCTGTTTACCGGGTCACGGCGGGCTGGAATTAGCAAGAACCAGTGGGGTGCAAACTCTGGCCCACGGCTGCAGACCGCACGGAGAGTCAGAAATATTTTACTTAAATGAGAAAGGTGGGAAGCAACGTGGTCTAGTGAATAGAGCACTGCCCAGGGAGTAAGGAGGACCTGGGTTCGAATCCCAGCTCCGCCACTCCATCTTTGGTGTGACCTTGGGCCAGTCACTTCACTTCTCTGTGCCTCAGTTTCTTTATCTGTAAAACTGGGATTAAGCTAAGCTTTTAGTCCAGTGCTGTGCATACTGTCAGCACTTAATACTTACGATTGACTGATTGTGAGCCCCATGTGTCTCTGTTGGACTGTGTCCAACAGGATTAGCTTGTATCTATCCCAGCATTTAATAATAATAATAATAATAATAATAATAATAATAATAATAATTGTGGCATTTGTTAAGCTCTTACTATGTGCCAGGCAATGTACTAAGCACCGGGGTGGATACAAGCAAATTGGTTTGGACACAGTCTCTGTCCCATTTGAGGCTTACAGTCTCAACCCCCCATTTCGAGAGGCAGCGTGGCTCAGTGGAAAGAGCACGGGCTTTGGAGTCAGAGGTCATGGGTTCAAATCCCAGCTCTGCCAATTGTCAGCTGTGTGCCTTTGGGCAAGTCATTTAACGTCTCTCTGCCTCAGTTACCTCATCTGTAAAATGGGGATTAAAACTGTGAGCCCCCCGTGGGACAACCTCATCACCTTGTAACCTCCCCAGCGCTTAGAACAGTGCTTTGCACGTAGTAAGCACTTAATAAATGCCATCATTATTATTATTATTATTTTACAGATGAGGGAACTGAGGCCCAGAGAAATGAAGTGACTTGCCCAACATCACACAGCAAGTCAAGTGGTGGAGCAGGAACTAGAACCCATGAACTTCCAACTCCCTGCTGTATCTGTTACACTGCCTCGCACATAGTGAGCGCTTAACAGATGCCACTAGGAAAAGACAAAAAAAAAAAGGAAACCGGAGCAGAAAAGAGGGTGGAAGGTGAGGACCGGCTGACAGATTTTAAATGGTTGCCATCGGTGTTCCAAAATGGCACTGTTTGTGAGTCCTCCAACAGTTTGAGCTGCTGGCTCTGGCTGGCTGATGCCAACCGTTCTGCAGGACAGTACCTTAAAGTGAAATGGCTTCACCTGACTCAATTTCCAAACCACGCTATAATAATTGTGGTACTCGTTAAGTACTTACTATGTGCCAAGCACTCTACTAAGAGCTGGGGTAGATACAAGATCACCAGGTTCCACAGGGGGTTCACAGTCCAATAATAATAATAATGATGGCATTTATTAAGTGCTTACTAAATGCAAAGCACTGTTCTAAGCACTGGGGAGGTTACAAGGTGATCAGGTTGTCCCACGGGGGGCTCACAGTCTTAATCCCCATTTTCCAGATGAGGTAGCTGAGGCCCAGAGAAGTGAAGTGACTTGCCCAAAGTCACACAGCTGACAATTGGCGGAGCCGGGATTTGAACCCATGAACTCTGACTCCAAAGCCCGGGCTCTTTCCACTGAGCCAAGCTGCTTCTTTAGGGAGAACAGGTGTTGTCCCTATTTCGAAGACGAGGGAATCGAGGCGGAGAGAAGTGACGTGACTTGCCTGAGGTCACACAGCAGATAAGTGGTGGAGAGATGAGATTTAGAACCCAGGTCCTCAGATACCCAGGCCCATAATCCTTCCATTAGGCCATGCTGCTCCTAACTACAAATGCATGCTTGGTTGGATCAATGAATTGCATTTATTGAGCGCCTACTGTGTGCAGAGCACTGTAATAATTTAAAAAATAATAATGATGGCATTTGTTAAGTGTTTACTATGTGCCAAGCACTTTGCAAAGTGCTGGGGTAGATACAACGTAATCAGGTTGTCCCACGTGGGGCTCACAGTCTTAATCCCCATTTTACAGATGAGGTAACTGAGGGACAGAGAAGTTAAGTGGTTTGTCCAAGGTCACACAGCAGACAAGTGGCGGAGCCGGGATTAGAACCCACGTCCTCTGACTCTCAAGCTCAGGCTGTTTCCGCTAAGCCACACCGCTTCTCTAAGCCGGAATATACTTAGGACTTAAATATTGACCAAGGTCCGGCACTTATTTTTAACAAATTCACCCAAGACTGTGGACTGAATTGAGCTTCATAATGATTGTGGTATTTGTTAAGTGCTTACTATGTACTGACCACTCTACTAAGCACTGGGGTATTCATTCATTCATTCATTCATTCAATCGTATTTATTGAGCGCTTACTGTGTGCAGAGCACTGGACTAAGCGCTTGGGAAGTCCAAGATGGCAACATATAGGGACGGTCCCTACCCAACAGCGGGCTCACAGTCTAGAAGGGGGATCGTATTTATTGAGCACTTACTGTGTGCGGAGCACTGTACTAAGCGCTTGGGAAGTCCAAGTTGGCAACATATAGGGACGGTCCCTACCCAACAGCGGGCTCACAGTCTAGAAAGGGGAGACAGACAACAAAACAAAACTAGGGACTGTCTCTATGTGTTGCCAATTTGTACTTCCCAAGCGCTTAGTACAGTGCTCTACACATAGTAAGCGCTCAATAAATATGATTGATTGATTGATTGATTGATTTAACAAAATAAAATAAATAGAAGAGTAAATCTGTACAAGTAAAATAGAGTAATAAATCTATCCAAACATATATACAGGTGCTGTGGGGAGGGGAGGGAGGGAGGGCGAGAGGAAAAAGGGGGCTCAGTTTGGGAAGACCTCCTGGAGGAGGTGAGCTTTCCGTAGGGCTTTGAAGGGAGGAAGAGAGCTAGCTTGGCGGATGGGCGGAGGGAGAGGTGGTTGGGTAGATACAAGATAATCAAGTCCCACATGGGGCTTAAAGTCTAAGCAGAGGGAGAACAGGTTTTGAACCCCCTTTGTACAGGTGAGGGAACTGAGGCA
This sequence comes from Tachyglossus aculeatus, assembly GCF_015852505.1. Classification (NCBI taxonomy): domain Eukaryota; kingdom Metazoa; phylum Chordata; class Mammalia; order Monotremata; family Tachyglossidae; genus Tachyglossus; species Tachyglossus aculeatus. The sequence continues at coordinate 39,244,289 of NC_052074.1, forward strand.
CAGAAAAGTTCATCGACTCGCCCAAGGTCACACAGCAGACAAGTGGCGGTTGAGGGACCTAGAACCCAGGTCCTCTGACTCTCAGGCTTGGGTTCTTTCCATTTGATCTCACTGCTTCCTGTGGGCAAAGCACTGTACTAAATGCTGGGAGCCTGCCCGCAGAGCTTGGCCCATAAAGCAAGCCGCAGTCGGAAATCCGAGACAGATGAACCTTGGAAATGGAAGGGGTGCAAGCTCGAAACATTTCGACAGGCCACGGATCCTAATCATTCAATCATTCAATTTTAGACTGTGAGCCCAATGTTGGGTAGGGACTGTCTCTATATGTTGCCAATTTGTACTTCCCAAGCGCTTAGTACAGTGCTCTGCACATAGTAAGCGCTCAATAAATACGATTGATTGATTGATTGATTGATTGATTCAATCAGTGGTATTTATTGAGCGCTTACTGCGTGCAGAGCACTGTACTGAGCCCCTTGGAGAGTCCGACAGAGTTTGTTTACCATTTACTTATGGCATAATTGTGGCACTTGTTAAGCATTTAACATAGGAAGAAGCATGGCTAAGTGGAAAGAGCCCAGACTTAGGAGTCAGAAGACGTGGGTTCTAATCCCAGCTCCGCCACTTTTCTTCTGTGTGACTTTGGGCAAGTCACTTCACTTCTCTGGGCCTCAGTGATCTCATCTGTACAATGTGGATTAAGACTGTGAGCCCCACACGGGACAACCCGATTACCCTGTATCTGCCCCAGTGCTTAGAACAGTGCTTGGCACATAGTAAGCACTTAACAAATACCATCATTATTATTATTATTATTATTTACTGTGCACCAAGTACTGTGATAAGCACTGGAGTAGATACAAGGTAATCAGGTCCCTGTCCCACATGGAGCTCACAGCCAAAGGATTTGGGAGAACAGGTCTTTAATCCACATTTTGCAGATGAAGCAGCGTGGCTCAGTGGAAAGAGCCCGGGCTTTGGAGTCAGAGGTCATGGGTTCGAATCCCAGCTCCGCCACTTGCCAGCTGTGTGTCTTTGGGCAAGTCACTTCACTTCTCTGGGCCTCAGTTCCCTCATCTGGAAAATGGGGATTAAGTCTGTGAGCCCCACGTGGAACAACTTGATTACCTTGTATCTACCCCAGCGCTTAGAACAGTGCTTGGCACATAGTAAGTGCTTAATAAATGCCATTATTATTATTATTATTATTATTATTATTATTATGAGGAAATCACAGTATAGAGGAGACAGTTCCTTCATTGTGTATGCCCCAGTGTTTAGAACAGTGCTTAGAACATAGTAAGTGCTTAACAAGTACCATCACCATCATCATTATTATTATTACTAGTTTGTAGACCCATTCCCTGCCCACAAGGAGCTTACATTCTAGAGAGGTGTTTTGGAGCCGGAAACACCGAAAGTCGAGGACACGCTATGCATCCAACAGGAACAAGGGTGAAAACAGTGATGCAGTTGTAAGAGCCAAGGGGAAAATATCCCCGAGGCAGGAGCTGATTGATTGGATGCTGGAAACATGATGAGGGGGATTTGGGAGGAGTCATTTAGCTGAAGCTGTGTGAGGCTGAGAAGCAGCGTGGCTCAGTGTAAAGAGCCTGGGCTTTGGAGTCAGAGGTCATGGGTTCAAATCACGGCTCCACCAACTGTCAGCTGTGTGACTTTGGGCAAGTCACGTAACTTCTCCATGCCTCAGTTACCTCATATGTAAAATGAGGATTAAAACTGTGAGCCCCCCCGTGGGACAACTTGATCACCTTGTAACCTCCCCAGTGCTTAGAACAGTGCTCTGCACATAGTAAGTGCTTAACAAATACCATCATTATTGTCACTCAGAGAAGCAGCCCGGCCTAGCGGAAAGAGCCCAGGCCTGGAAATCAGAGGACCTGGGTTCTAATCCCATTTCTATCCCTTGCCAGCGGCGTGATCTTGGACAAGTCCCTTCACTTCTTGGTGGCTCATTTCCCTAATCCAGAAAATGGGCCTTCGATTCCTATTCACCCTCTTAGTTAATAATAATAATAATAATAATGGTATTTGTCAGGCGCTATGTGCCGAGCACTGTTTTAAGCGCTGGGATAGATACAAGGTCATCAGGTTGTCCCATGTGGGGCTCACAGTCCTCATCCCCATTGTACAGATGAGGGACCTGAGGCCCAGAGAAGCGAAGTGACTTGCCCAAAGGCACACAGCAGACAAGTGGCCGGGTCAGGATTAGAACCCAGGTCCTCTGACTCCCAAGCTCGTACTCTTTCCACTAAGCCATGGCCGTGAGCCCCACGTGGGACAGAGACTGAGTCCGACATGGTTCTCTTTTATCAAGCCAGCGCTTAGTACAGTGCTTGGCACACATTAAGCGCTAAATAAACACTGTAATTTTATTATTACATGAAACTTGGAAAACGTCTCAAGTCAGGGATTTCCTATAGCCCACGGAGCGGCTGGATCTATAGGAGAAAGCGAAGAGACAGTTTTCCTCCGGTGTTGGCATGTGCTGTAGCTCTCCGTGGCACGGGGTAACACGTGTTTCTCATAGACTTGTAAAAACAGTGCCGATCCATTGTAAATATGTTTTGCTTGGTAATGCAGGCTGCATCATGAGAACGGGATTGACAGTTCCTTCGAAAAACACATTGAAAACACAAAGAGGGTGCCCGGTTTGAACGGAGAGGGCTTCGAGTTGAGATCACGATAGCAGAGCCGTGTGGATAATTATCGTCTGTGACAACAGTCACTTCGCAGGACAAACATGCCGCTATCCTCCTCCTTCACAGCATTACAACTTTTCCGCAATCTCTTCGAGATATCCAGCTCTAGGGGTAGCAGCCTGGGTCTATAATTAGAACAAAGCAACGCAATCAGCTGTCTATCAATATCGTGGCAGCCGGTTTTAAAAAAGGGAAACTAGTCGGAGATTTAAGGGTAGGAAAAAAATTCATTTCGGGGGGGAATGGTCGGCGATACCGAGATCCGGGACCCAGTGAGAAGATGAAACTGGTGGAAGAATCGAAACCACAGTCAGGTGAAATTATCTTCAGCGTGCCCCAGATGGGAAATTGCTTTGAAATGTTAAACAAAACCAGCAACAGAGGCACTGTCTTTTTTATATAACCTAGACGGTCAACTTCTCAGCCGGGAACGTGTCTGTTATACCGCTATATTGTGCTCTCCCAAGCACTTAGCATTCAATAAATACAACTGATCGACTGAATGATTGATTCAATTGGGAGCTTAAATTAGTTTTTTTTTTTCCCGAATTTAGTTTAGAAAGAGTTAAGTGGTGATTTATTAAAATGTACTGAGGAACAGAAGGTTATTTTAAAGGTACAAGACATGCCACAGGTACTCCTTGAGGTTAAAATCTTTTTGGGGGGCTTCTTCCCCCAAAGCACTCGCATGTACACGCATTTATTGTAAATATATTGCATTTATTGTATATATAGTAAATACTGCATTTCTTTGTAAATATATTGTATAATATATACAATGATGCAGAGAAGCAGTGTCACTCAGCGGAAAGAGCCCGGGCTTTGGAGTCAGAGGTCATGGGTTCAAATCCCAGCTCCGCCAGTTGCCAGCTGTGTGTCTTTGGGCAAGTCACTTCACTTCTCTGTGCCTCAGTTACCTCATCTGTAAAATGGGGATTAAGACTATGAGCCCCCGGTCGGACAACCTGATCACCTTGTAACCTCCCAAGTGCTTAGAACAGTGCTTCGCACATAGAAAGCACTCAATAAATGCCATCATTATTATTAGTATACTGTAAATTATTGTAAATTATTTAGTTTGTATTTATTGTATTGTATATACTGTGAATTATTAAGCTATATTAATGTCTGTCTCCCCTTATTATTATTATTATCATTATTATTGTAGCATTTGTTTAGTGCTCACTATGTGTCAGCCGCTGCATTAAACACTGGGGTGGATACAAGAAAATCGGCTGGACACTGTTCCTGTCCCACAGTCTCAATTCCCATTTTACAGATGAGGTAACTGAGCCACAGAGAAGTGAAGCGACTTGGCCAAGGGCACACAGCAGACCAGCTGTGTAGAGCGGGATTAGAACCCAAGACCTTCCGACTCCAGGCCTGTGCTCTAGCCACTACTCCACACTACTTCTCTTAGGTCTGCTAGGTAAATTCCTACCTAGATTGGAAGCTCCCTGTGGGCAGGTATCATGTCTACTATATTGTATGGTAATAATAATAACAATAACAATAATAATAATAATAATAATAATAATAATAATAATCTAACTCTAACAACAACAACAACAACAACAACAATAATAATAATAATAATAATAATAATAATAATAATAATAATAATGGCATTTGTTAAGTGCTTACTATTAGCAAAGCACTGTTCTAAGTGCTGGGGAGGTTACACGGTGATCAGGTTGTCCCCCATGGGACTCACAGTCTTAATCCCCATTTTACAGATGAGGTAACTGAGGCCCAGAGAAATTATGTGACTTGCCCAAGGTCACACAGCTGACATGTGGTGGAGACAGGATTCAAACCCATGACCTCTGACACCAAAGCCCGTGCTCTTTCCACCGAGCCAACCTGCGTACTCTCCCCAAACGCTTAGTACAGTGCTCTGCACACGATACGTCCTCAATAAATACCACTGATTGATTGACTGATAGAGAGGACCCTGAAGGAAGATAATCAATCAATCAATCAATCAATCGTATTTATTGAGTGCTTAGCTCTTTTCTCTACCAAAGCTCCTTCTCAAGACTGGAAGCTTTCCGTGGGCAGGAAACCTGTCTACCAAGTGTTACATTATACTGTCCCAAGCGCTTAGTACAGTGCTCTGCACACAGTAAGCACTCAATGAATATGATCGATTGATTGATTGGGAAATGACTTGGCAACCGACTTTTCTTCTCCCGCTACTTCCCAATTTTTACATCCTTGTAGCTACGAAACGGCTAGTTCTCTACCCTCGTGAGCAGTTTGATGGAAACTGATTCCGACTCATAGCACGTTAAGCCTGCAGACACCTATGCGGGTGCTGTTTTTAAGTGAGGAAATTCTTTAAACCCTAGCTTGACCCCCCTCCCCAAAAAAGTTCCCAGAAAAGTCCAAATTTCGTTTGATGTTTTGTAACTAAGGAATGACTTTCAAAACCTTCTCAGATAAAAAATGCATTTAAGCGGACAGAAAAGATGCCAGGTTTCAACCCCCTGAGATACTGAAACCGTCCAATCGGGAGTTAACAGGGGAAAAGGGGAAGCATGGATTGCTAAATATTTATTGTTGCTAAGCTCCATCACCACTAATGCACAGGTAACTAATCTTTTGGGCCCTTTGAAGTTTTAGCACCATCTCTTAAGAGCTGATAAGAACCGTCTTCCTCTAATATGACCCTCAAGAATCCTCTTTATTGGTGCCTCCAAAAGTGAGAATTCCTGGGTTGGGAGATGGGGAGGTTGCTGTAACCATTACTCTTTGAAACCGGATTTTCTTTTTGTTTTTAAGCTACTTTTAGCACGGGTGAGTTGAGCGGTGTTTAAAAAACCTCCAGCGGGCTCATATCTGCCAGGGCAGGCTACACGTGTGGGGAGGAACCTGTCTTCAACCCACTGAGAAACTGGCCTGACAGAGGATGCCAAACATGGCCCTCAGAAAACAATAATAATAATAATAATAATAATAATAATAATAATAATAATAATAATATTAGTACATGCCAGGCACTGTGCTAAGTGCTGGGGTAGATACAAGCTAATCAGGTTGGACACCGTCCCTGTTTCACATGGGGCTCACCGTCTTAATTCCCATTCCCAGCGCTTAGAACACGGCTTTGCACATAGTAAGCGCTTAATAAATGCCATCATTATTATTATTATTTTACAGATGAGGGAACTGAGGCCCAGAGAAGTGAAGTAACTTGGCCAAGGTCCCCCGGCAGACAAGTGGAAAAGCTGGGATGAGAACCCAGGTCTTTCTGACTCCCAGATTCGTGGTCTCTACTCTCGGCTCTGCTGCTTTTCTTCTACTGGTGAACATGCAATTGTTTATTTTGATTACTCTCTTTGGAACTGTTTTGTTGGAGCAGGAGTAGAATGAGGAGCAGTAGTAATAATAATAATAATAATGATGATGATGATGGCATTTGTTAAGCGCTTACTATATGCAAAGCACTGTTCTAAGTGCTGGGGAGGTTACAAGGTGATCAGGTTGTCCCACGGGGGGCTCACGGTCTTAATCCCCATTTTACAGATGAGGGAACTGAGGCACAGAGTAGTGAAGTGACTTGCCCAAAGTCACACAGCTGACAATTGGCGCAGCTGGGATTTGAACCCATAACTTCTGACTCCAAAGCCCGGGCTCTTTCCACTGAGACACGCTGCTTCTCTGTGAGCCGGTTGTTGGGTACGGATTATCTCTATTTGTTGCTGAATTGTACTTTCCAAGTGCTTAGTACAGTGCTCTGCACACACTAAGCGCTCAATAAATACGGTTGAATGAATAGCTATTGAGCCCCTGGGGACAGGGTACTAAATGCTTGGAAAGAACAAACCAGAAAAGTGCCATGGTCCCTGTCCTCAAGGTGCTTACACCCTTACAGGGGAGGCTGGTATACCGTAACAGTCAGTCAGCCCGACAATCGTATTTATAGAGCACTTACTGGGTGCAGAACACTGTACTAAACGCTTAGGAGAATACACCGCAACAATATAACAGACACATTCCCTGCCCACAACGACCTTCCAGTCTAGAGATTATAGTGGGAACCCTTTAGGGACAGAAATCGCAATTTCTCACCCATGTGTGTGTGGGTTTTTTTTCCCCTGGTGCTGAGATTGTATCACTGGACGCAGCTGATAAAACCAATGTGTCACTGAAAAATTATTTTCCCTCTAGACTGTAAGCCCTATGTGGGCAGGGAACGTTGTCTTCCAACTCTGCTTTATTGTACTCTCCAAAGTAATTAGTAGAGTGCTCTGAATACAGTAAGTGTTCAATAAATACCAATGACTGATTGACTGACTGATCTACAGTTCATTCTACAATGGCAAAGATGGCACTTTGATCGAGCTGGGGTCCTCTGACCTGCTTTCAATACCTGAATTCCCTCCCGCTTGTTCATTCATTCATTCATTCAATCGCATTTATTGAGCACTTACTGTGGGCAGAGCACTGTACTAAGCGCTTGGGAAGAACAAATCGGCGAGACCCATGTCGACTGTGACCTTGTCCAATCTGCTTGGGTTTTATCTACCCCAGTGCTTAGAACAGAGCTGGGCACAGAGTAAGTATTATGCAATACTATTATTATTATCATTATTGCTACTATTCATTCAATCGCATTTATTGAGCGCTTACTGTGTGCAGAGCACTGTATTAAGCGCTTGACCTCAGAGCTTGCCATTATTAGTATTATTACTGCAGTGCTTGGCATATAGAATATGCATAGTACAGTGCTCTATACAAAGTAGAAGCCCAGTACAGTGCTCGCACACATAGTTGAGTCACAGAATAGTGCTTAGCTCCTAGTAGATGCCCAGTACACTGCTTGGCACCCAGTAAGTGATCAATAAGCCTGAAGAAAAAAATGACTGAATGAAAGGAAAGAAAAATGCATGAAGACCCGCTCCCCGTATCTGTCTTGGACAGAGAGGGTTGGCGAGGATTCCTAGCAAGGCTTTACTTGGCATCATGAAGAGTCGATAATGAAGCAGCGTGGCCTACTGGATAGAGCCCAGGCCTGGAGTCTGAAGGACCTGGGTTCTAATTCTTGCTCTGCCACATGTCTGCTGTGTGACCTTGGGCAAGGCACTTCACTTCTCTGCGTCTCCGTTATCTGCAAAATGGAGATTGAGACTGGAAGCCCCATGAGGGACAGGGACTGTATCCAACCTAAAAAATTTGTATCAATCCTAGAGCTTAGAACAGTACTTGGCACATAGTAGGCACTTAACAAATAACATAACACTGTACTGAGTGTTTGGGAGAGTACAATATAACAATAAGCAGACACATTCCCTGCCCACAGTGAGCTTACAGTCCTGAGATGTAGAGATGATAAGCAGCGTGGCTTAGTGAAAAGAGCCCCGGCTTGGGAGTGAGAGGACATGGGCTCTAATCCCAGCTTTGCCACTGGTCTGCTGTGTGACCTTGGGCAAGTCACATAACTTCTCTGGGCCTCAGCTACCTCATTTGCAAAATGGGGATTAAAAGTGTGAGCCCCACGTGGGACAATCTGATTACCCTGTATCTACCCCAGCACTTGGAACAGTGCTTGGCACAGAGTAAGCGCTTAACAAATACCATAATAATAATAACATATTATTATTATCATTAGAGATGCCGGCTTGGACGGGTCAATGGTCTGAACCGAGAATGGTGTTGCTTTGGTTCTTATGATGCTGCTGTGTTGTCCCTGTCGCCTGTCTTGTCGTTTTGTTCTGTTGTCTGTCTCCCCCTTCTAGACTGTGAGCCTGCTGTTGGGTAGCGACCGTCTCTATATGCTGCCAGTTTGTACTTCCCAAGCGCTTAGTACAGTGCTCTGCACACAATAAGCGCTCAATAAATACGATTGAATGAATGAATGAATGAACAGTAGTAGTACTATTTTGTTACCAAGCAATTTGGGGCCAATTGACCTCAGCAGGGGGAACGTGAACTTTAACTGGGCAAATGAGACCCCTTCGCCGGAAAGGCTGTCAACTTGTACTTCCCAAGCGCTTAGTACAGTGCTCTCTGCACACAGTAAGTGCTCAATAAATATGATTGATTGAATGAATGAAATTCTACCACAAACTCCCTCAAACCCACTCGGTAAACAAAACTCCAAAATGCAACAGCAAAATCAGCCCGCGCCTGCAAAGCAAGCAACCCCATCCACGTACTCAATTTTCCTAACAACCTTCTCCAGAGGGGAGAGGTCCCAGAATAAAAACTATTCCGCAGTTTTTGCTACAAGGGGACAACAAAGGAAAATCTGGACAAAACCGATTCCGCGAGATCTTGATCAAACTTGGCTTAGAAGATAAATAAGTGCCTAGATATCAAAAGGTGTGCGCGTGCTGTACGGAAATAGAAATTTGATTTTTTTTTCTTTGTCCCCCAGACCACTAAGATACAGTTGATTAAATTACCACTCCAAAGCCCGGAAAGAGATAACTCCAAACCCGACGGGGGGATATATGAAAGCCGCTTCCTCACCTGGGGGATCTGATGCAATGGACCACCTTTAATCTACTTTTACGGAAGGGAAACACAATTTGTGTTGATCTGCTTAAAATGGATGGATTTTGGAAGCTTCACTCATGCACCAAAATAGATCCCGATCTAGCTATTCCTTGTGGGGCTGGGACTACAATCGCAATCCTAACCCACGAGACTGCAAAAAGAGGGCAAGGATCAGGCCAAGTAGCTCTACTGCACTCTCCAAAGCACTCAGCACAGTGCTCCGCACACAGTAGGCGCTCAATGAATATCACTTCTCCCTCAACTGACTGATGTCCATGGCTGTGATTCTGAGGTGCCATTCGGATTGACGTCTCCCTGACCGGGAAAACAACTCGCGTAACTTCTCTTTAAGAGAAGTAAATTATTCACACATTAAGTTTTCGATAAAGCGCTTGTGGAATGACTGGACTCCACAATAATTGTTAATGTCCAACCAAGTTAACAGAAACAAAGGAACAATTACCATTTCACAGTTTTCAAAATGTTTACCAACATTAAGCCTATTTCTAAAAATACGAACACCGCAATTTTTCATTTCCATAAGGGTTCGCATTCCCTTTTGGTAATTTATCCAGAGAAGAATGAAAATACATTTCACTCTGCAAAAGCACTCAAATGCCTCCGCCTTCCAAGAAACGCAGGGTTGTTTACCGGATCCAATTATGATTTTAGTCATTCCTTTTCAGCACCTTCCAACTCACCTCCCCACAAAGTGCCCTGATTAAGTACGGATGCTTCCCCTGGAAATCTTAGCCTGAGTAACAGTTTGTGTCATCTGGGAAAGCAAAGCAAAAATATTTGAAAACACCGTAATGCCGGCTTCGGAGGTGGGAAGCCGCGGAAACTCTGCAATGGGCTGTTCACAGGGCCGGGGAGATCCGTGCTGATGGGAAGACGCTCTGCCACTTTCTAATCCACAGCTGTGTGACTTTGGGCAAGTGACTTAACTTCTCTGTGCCTCAGTTCCCTCATCTGTAAAATGGGGATTAGGACTGTGAGCCCCACGTGGGGCAACCTGATACTTTGTATCTATCCCAGTGCTTGGCACATAATAAGTGCTTAACAAAACCATTATTATCATTATTATTATTAATGTTCTTACTGCGGACCTCTTGAGGGATAGGGACAGACTCAAAGCCCCACCTGTATTTTCTTTCCCAAAGCTTACTTTATATCTCTGCACACAGTAAGTACTTAATAAATACTATTACTACTAATAATAATGATAGCATTTATTAAACGCTTACTATGTGCAAAGCACTGTTCTAAGCGCTGGGGAGGCTACAAGGTGATCAGGTTGTCCCACGGGGGGCTCACAGTCTTAATCCCCATTTTCCAGATGAGGTACCTGAGGCCCAGAGAAGTTAAGTGACTTGCCCAAAGTCACAGAGCTGGCGGTTGGCAGAGCCGGGATTTGAACCCATGACCTCTGACGCCAAAGCCCAGGCTCTTTCCACTGAGCCACGCTACTACTACTACTACTACTACTACTATAACTACTATCAGTGTTTTGAAGTTGTGGAGCTTGTATGACTGCTTCTTTTATATTGATCTCCTTCCTATAGTAATAATACTAGTGGTACTTGTTAACCACTTACTATATGCCAGGCACTGTACTAAGCGCTAAGGGAGAATACAAGCAAATTGGGTTGGATACAGTCTGTTCCACATCGGGCTGACAGTCTTCATCTCCATTTTCCAGAGGGGGGAACTGAGGCACAGAGAAGTGAAATTCATTCATTCAATCGTACTTATTGGGTGCTTACTGTGTGCACAGCACTGTACTAAGCGCTTGGGAAGTATAATAATAATGATGGCATTTGTTAAGCACTTACTATGTGCAAAGCACTGTTCTAAGCGCTGGGGGGGGATACAAGGTGATCAGGTTGTCCCACGTGGGGCTCACAGTCTTCATCCCCATTTTACAGATGAGGTAACTGAGGCTCCGAGAAGTTAAGTGACTTGCCCAAGGTCACACAGCAGACATGGGGCGGAGCTGGGATTCGAACCCATGACCTCTGACTCCAAAGCCCATGCTCTTTCCACTGAGCCATGCTGCTTCCTATAAGTTGGCAACGTATAGAGAAGGTCCCTACCCAACTCACAGCCTAGAAGGGGGAGACAGACAACAAAACAAAACATTTTAACAAAATAAAATAAATGGAATAAATATGTACAAGTAAATTTAATAAATAAATAGAGAAATGACTCACTCAAGGTCACACGGCAGACAAGCGGCAGAGCTGGGATTAGAACCCGGGGCCTTCTAACTCCTAGGCCAGTGGTCTCTCCACCAGGCCCATGCTGCTTCTTGAGAATTTCTTTTACTGTCTGTCTTCGTGTCCGATTTTAAGCTCCTTGAGGGCAGGAATCATGTCCGCTGATTCAACTGCAGTGGCCCGAGGGCTCGGTTTGGTGGTCTGTGCATATTGGGGTGCAGTAAATGCTTAGCACATCAAGGGATCTATTGGCTTTGGGGTGAGGAAATCTCTTTTAGGCTTAGGGTAGAGTTCAGAGGTTAAAGCCGGGCACTGTGGGACGAGTGGTGTCTCTCAAAGTTGCTGTCACAAGAGCTAGAAGACTCGCAGGCTCGTGCTCGATCCATTCCTCCATGGTTCTCCTTCCTACTTAGATGGTCAACTCCATGGGGGAATGGGGCTACATCTCACCTGATGACCTCATACCTAGCACAGTGCTTAGAACAGTGCTTGGCACACAGTAGGCACTTCACAAATACCACTGGTATTATTGTTATTATTATTATTATTGTTATCATTAACAGGGCTCAGCCTTGCCTGGGCGGCAATGGAAATTTTCTGAAAAGTGGCCCAGATTTTCCTCCAGCTACCCGCGCTCATATCCATCCAATCCTTGACCCCGAGGCAGAGTACCCCAGCTCTCATTTCAGTACGCAACCTCGAGACAAATGCCTCTTGGCCAGTTCCTCCGTGATTTAATGGGCTCATCTGTGAAGTCTGCCCGCTAATCAGATAGCAGTCCGTCTTGGGGTTGACAGGTTGCCCTCTTTGCTTTTGATCCTGGGGATGTTGCAACCTGCTACAAGGCTTTATCACCCTCAAACCCCCCGGACTCATTGGATGGCCACAGCCTCCACGATGGCCCAACATAATCATTCTGATTTCGTTCCAGACACTCCCCTCCGGCTCCCTCGTTGTGGATTTTGTTGCCATTTAATAATAATAATAATAATAAGAAGAAGAAGAAGAAGAAGAAGAAGAAGAAGAAGGAGGAGGAGGAGGAGGAGGAGGAGGAGGAGGAGGAGGAGGAGGAGGAGGAGGAGGAGGAGAAGGAGAAGGAGAAGAAGGAGGAGAAGAAGGAGAAGAAGGAGAAGGAGAAGAAGAAGAAGAAAAGAAGAAAGAAGGAGAAGGAGAAGAAGGAGAAGGAGAAGAAGGAGAAGAAGAAGGAGAAGAAGGAGAAGAAGGAGAAGAAGAAGAAGATGAAGAAGAAGAAGAAGAAGAAGAAGAATGATGGCATTTATTAAGCGCTTACTATGTTCTAAGCGCTGGGGAGGTTACAAGTTGATCAGGTTGTCCCACGGGGGACCCACTGTCTTAATCCCCATTTTACAGATGAGGTAACTGAGGCCCAGAGAATAATAATAATAATAATAATAATAATAATAATAATAATAATAATAATAATAGCATTTGATAAGCACTTACTATGTGCAAAGCACTGTTCTAAGCGCTGGGGGGTTACAAGGTGATCAGGTTGTCCCATGTGGGGCTCACAGTCTTAGCCCCCATTTTACAGATGAGGTAACTGAGGCCCAGAGAAGTGAAGTGACTTGCCCAAAGTCACACAGCTGACAACTGGTGGAGCCTGGATTTGAACCCCTGACCTCTGATTCCAAAGCCCGGGCTCCTTCCACTGAGCCACGCTGCTTCTCACTTCTCAATCCCCAGCCTTCATCCGGGGAACTCTCCTCCCCTTCCTGGCTGCTGGGTTTTCATTCCGAGTGCAGAGAGGAGAAAACAGGGCAGGGATTTGGTGGGGTGGGGGAAGGTGGGGAGAGGAGAGAAGGAAACGCTGGACTTCTAGGACCCCTTGGGTCAGAAAGCAGTCATCTTGGATCCTTTCGGAAGGCCTCACATCTTGTCACACCCCTCATGGACCAGGCCCCGGTTCCCAATGTTGGCACTACCTGCATGGTGCTCTGGCTGGATGAGGAGGTACAGGGATCCTTGAAACGCCTCAACTTCACACCCCACGGCCTGGAACTCTTCACCAACTGTATATATGTTTGTTCAAATTTATTACTCTATTTTATTTGTACATATTTATTCTATTTATTTTATTTTGTTAATATGTTTTGTTTTATTGTCTGTCTCCCCCTTCTAGACTGTGAGCCCGCTGTTGGGTAGGGACCGTCTCTATATGTTGCCAACTTGTACCTCCCAAGCGCTTAGTACAATGCTCTGCATGCAGTAAGCGCTCAATAAATATGATTGAATGAATGAACCAGAGCCAACCCCCTGCCCTCAGTCGGGAAGTACAATTCCCACCTCTTGTGGAGGGGGGGGTCTAGGATAAGGCCCCCTTTTGAGATGGGTTTAGTCTGAAAGACCCACAAAAAATCCAATGAAACTGTGCTGACTATATTGATCCAATCCAATGAAACTGCGCTATGTTGATCCCAAGGTTACGCTGATTCTGGTATCCTTTTGAATTGGAACCAGTAATCAGTCAATAATCAGTATTTACTGATTGACTTCCGTGTTCATGGCCCCATCCCAAGTGCTTGGGAGAGCCTGCTGGAAACAAAAGATCCCATCCTTACCCTTGAGGAGCTTGCAATCTAATGGGGAAGACAAACAGACACCAAGGAATCCGGCCTAATTCCCAACTGTGTATTCCTTCCCAGTGCTTCAGTCCAGTTCTCCGCACACGGTGAGCCCTTATAAACACTATCACTACTTTAAATCATAATAATAACAATGATGATGGTATTTGTTAAGCGCTGACTATGTGCCAAGCACTGTTCTAAGCACTGGGGTGGATCCAAGGTGATCAGGATGTCCCATGTGGGGCTCCCACCAGTCGTAATCCCCATTTTACGAAGTACAGAGAAGTGAAGCGACTTGCCCAAAGTCACACAGCAGACAAGTGGCAGAGCCGGGATTAGAACCCAAGGGTACCGTTCCCTAGGACAGTCACTCAATGGTGCGTGTAGCACGTTCCAAGCAGCATGGCCTAAGTAAATAAAATAAATGATGGTATTTGTTAAGTGCTCACTATGTGCAAAGCATTGTTCTAAGCCCTGGGGAGGTTACAAGGTGATCAGCTTGTCCCACGGGGGACTCACAGTCTTAATCCCCATTTTACAGATGAGGGAACTGAGGCCCAGAGAAGTGAAGTGACTTGCCCAAAGTCACACAGCTGACAGTTGGTGGAGCTGGGATTTGAACTCATGACCTCTGACTTCAAAGCCTGGGCTCTCGCCACTGAGCCACGCTGCTTCAGCACGAATCAGAAGGATGTGAGTTCTAATCCTGGCTCTGCCACCCATCTGGTATGCGACCTTGGGCAAGTCACTTCACTTCTCTGAGCCTCAATTCCCTCATCTGTAAAATGGGGATTAAGACTGTGAGCCCCACGCGGGACAGGGGCTGTGTCCAACCTGATTACCTTGTCTCTTCCCCAGCGCTTAGAACAGAGCTTGGCAAATAATAAAGATTTAACAAATGCCGCAATTATGATGATTATGAAGCTCGGCCAGCTTGTGTGCACATTAGAGAAGCAGCCTGGCTCAGTGTAAAGAGCCTATGGAGTCAGAGGTCATGGGTTCGAATTCTGCCTCCACCAATTGTCAGCTGTGTGACTTTGGGCAAGTCACTTCACTTCTCTGTGCCTCAGTTACCTCATCTGTAAAATGGGGATTAAGACTGTGAGCCCCCCGTGGGACAACCTGATCACCTTGTAACCTCCCCAGCGCTTAGAACAGTGCTTTGCACATAGTAAGCGCTTAATAAATGCCATCATCATTATTATTATTCTTATTATTAGAGAAGGAGCAGGCAGTGAGAAGGCGGGTCCCTGGCTCCAGAGATCAGAGAATGTTTCTGCTCACGATAGAAAATCCAGTGGGAGAGGTGGCCGGGGGGACTGACAGGGAGAGGGGTCCGGCTCCAGGGAAGCCGGAGCTGGGTTCAAGGAGCTGGGAAGCGGGCACAGACGTGACAGCTGGGCGTGCCCACCCGTCGGGGGGGTGCCGAGACCGCAGCCCGTCCGCCCACTCGCAGGGGGGCACGGTGGCAGGTGGGCACGCCGAGGGCGGCAGCGTCCAGCCTTTCCAACGCTCCGACGAGGGAGATGCCAGCTGGAATGGGGAGGCCCCTGCAATCCGTCTGCTCCAACCAATTTTCGGTCTGGCCTGTGAGGAAGCACATGTCCCGTTTGGAGCCTGGTGGTTTGGGGGGTTTGTTTTCTTTTCTCCTCCGATGCCCAGGGTCCTCTGGGGAGGGAGGAGGGGGCTGTGGTTTAGTGCGGGCTCACAGAGGGCCATCCTCCTCTCCCCCCTCACCGCTCTGACATGTTCCTTCAGCTCCTCGAAGGAACTGGGAGCCTCCAGACAGTAATTCCATATAACCCATCGTATTCCCAATCTCCCCAGAAACTCATCGGTCACCAGGGCATCTCTATAGAATGACAGCATCATCTCCCCATCAAATGGCGTATTGGGAGGCTGGGTTGCCTAATGGGCAGAACACAGGATCTGGAGTCCTGCCACCAGCCTGCCGCGGGAGCGTGGGCAAACCCTGGGGCTCACTGGGCCTCAGTTTCCTCATCTATTAAATGGGAATCAGATCCCCGTGGAACACGGGGACAGTGTCTGATCGGATCATCTTGTATCGACACTAGTACTTACCACATTCAGTCAGTCACTGTATTCATTGAGCCCTGACTGTGTGCAGAGCACTATACTAAGCACTTCTGAGAGTCCAATAGAACGATACAACAGACACGATACAACAGACACACTGAAGCAGCGTGGCTCAGTGGAAAGAGCACAGGCTTTGGAGTCAGAGGTCATGGGTTCGAATCCCAGCCCCACCACATGTCTGCTGTGTGACCTTGGGCAAGTCACTTAACTTCTCTGAGCCTCAGTTACCTCATCTGTAAAATGGGGATTAAGAGTGTGAGCCCCACGTGGGGCAACTTGATCCCATTGTATTCCCCCCTGGTGCTTAGAACAGTGCTTTGCACATAGTAAGCGCTTAACAAATGCCATTATTATTATTATTATTATTAATTATTATTATTATTATTATTATTATTTCCTGCCCACAACAAGCTTTCAGTCTAGAGCACAGAGCTTGGTGTATAGTAAGGGATGACTAGATTCCCTGATTACTCTTGCCTCGGCTGATGGTTTCTGAGAGATGGCGGGAGAATGACCGGCAATCACGCACCCAGCACACACAAACCCACGCGTGTACACCAACACGTACATACACACAAACACACACATGGCCCGGACCACGCCCAGGCTCTCACCCACGCACGCGGAGTCTCGTTCTCGAGGCCGCGGGGCTCAAGACCCCCCGTATTCGTCGGCTCTCCCGGCCCGACTCTGCAATCAGCTAAACCTACAGTACATTCTCATCAAGTGCTGCAAATCAGCAAAATATTAAATGAATCTTGAAAAAAATGATTATGAAATCCACGGTTCTGTTTGACTGTATAATTCTATTTAAGATTAAAATTACTATCATAAAAAGGCCACTTTCTGAATGTAATTCCACAAAAACATCATCACAAAAGCTTTTACTGCTATTTATGTCAGAATGTATTTTAAACAGTTCTAATCATTTACCTTTGTGGACACTTAATTAAAATTACAAAACCAATTTTAATCTGTAGTCCAATTAATATGCAAATATATGCAAATGTGGTAAATCAAGGTGGTGATTAAGTTAAGGACACTCTATTTCATGTCTGCTTTAAGTGTGAAAACAAACAATCTTTTTTGTAATTGTACTGATGGATTGTGATGTTTATAGGGTTAGTATGGGGTACAAATGTTTTTGCAGCAACATTATGCCAAAACAAAGATTTTATACTCTGGAGTGATTTAGCATCCAGCATACATTCAGATGCAACAAAGTCATTTTGCAGTCATCTTGTGCATTAGAATAAGGTCAAAGCAAAGTTAAATTTCTATGTCATCCATTTGTATGGCTATTTAAAATTCAACAATCACTTTCTGATGTCTTAGGTAAGAGCCAAGGAAGCTCAAGGATGGCATATATTATCGCCCTTTATCGTTTAACGCTTCTAATACACCGGTTTATCTTTTAGACCATTCCCGAAATCGTCCTCCCATTAAGGGGCAGAGGTATTCATCCCCGTTAACCCCTGTCGTTCACACGGTGGAGTGGTGGAAAGGAGGAAGGTGGAGGGAAGAGAGACCATTGGGCTTCCGGGCCGCTCTGCCCAGCCCTCTCTTCTGGCGTGTGGCCGGCGAGACCGCTCAGGATTCCCCCCGCCCGGACACCAGATTTCCCCAACAGATGTTGCCAACTTGTACTTCCCAAGCGCTTAGTACAGTGCTCTGCACACAGTAAGCGCTCAATAAATACGATTGATGATGATATAGGGTCAGCCCTGCCGCGGAGACCGGGCTCGGCTCCGTTGGTGCTGAGAGAGCCGGGAACTCCCGGGAAGAATCGCCTCCCAAATTATTCCGACTTCGCTGCCCACGCTGGGTCAGTGGGAAGGAGACCTGTCTGGGAACGGTCTGACAATGCATGGAGTGGGAGGAATTAGGGACCATTTCAGGTCTCAGCAAAATCAAATCTCCAAGGGTAATGTAAGAGTCCATTGATGGACTCGTAAAGCATTTTTGTTCAACAAACCCCGCATCGAAACCGGTTTACTTGTCCTGATGTAGGCCCGCATGGGACTTACTGCTTTTCTAAAGCCCGGATAACTGGGGTATTGGAATATTTTTGAGGACATTTAAGTAGGAAACTAAATCTTGTCTGTTCCACGACATCGCTAAAATCGGCCCTTTCCTCTCCATCCAAACTGCTACTCTATTACTCTATTTATTTTACTTGTACATATTTACTATTCTATTTATTTTATTTTGTTAATATGTTTTGTTTTGTTTTGTTGTCCGTTTCCCCCTTTCAGACTGTGAGCCCACTGTTGGGTAGGGACTGTCTCTATATGTTGCCAACTTGTAGTTCCCAAGTGCTTAGTACAGTGCTCTGTACACAGTAAGCGCTCAATAAATATGATTGATTGATTGTTGGGTAGGGACCGCCTCTATATGTTGCCAACTTAGACTTCCCAAGTGCTCAGTACAGTGCTCTGCACACAGTAAGCGCTCAATAAATTCGATTGAATGAATGAATGAATGCTACCACACTGATCCAAGAGCTTCTCCTAGGCCTCATTCACTACTGCATCAGCCTCCTTGCTGACTTTGCAGCCTTCTGCCTCTTCCCACTCCAGTCCATACTTCACCCCGCTGCCTGGATCATTTTCCTACAAAGACATTCAGTCCATGCTTCCCTACTTCTCAAGAACCTCCAAGTAGTTGTCCACCCACCTCCGAATCAACAGTGGATCATTTTCCTACAAAACACTCAGTCCATGCTTCCCTACTTCTCAAGAACTTCCAAGTAGTTGTCCACCCACCTCCGAATCAACAGCGTATCATTTTCCTACAAAACATTCAGTCCATGCTTCCCTACTTCTCAAGAAACCTCCAGTGTTTGTCCACCCACCTCCGAATCAAATAGAAATTCTTTACCATGGGCTTTAAAGCAATCAATCGCTTTGCCCCCTCCTACCTCACCTCCCTACTCTCCTAACTACAACCCAGCCCGCACATTTTGTGGGGTATTCATCCCACTTCCCTGTCCCACGCCACTTATGTCCATAATTTATTTATTTCTCTAAACATCTGTCTCCCTCTCTAGACCCTAAGCTCATTTTGGGCAGGGAATGTGTCTGTTATATTGTTGTGACGTACTCTCCCAAGTGCTTAGTACAGTGCTGTGCACGCAGTAAGCACTCAATAAAGACAAGTGATTGACCGAAACCATTTTTTCCCCAATATTCTTGGATGCCTAGTGCTCTTCTCCTTTCAACTTTTGGATGTTGATAAATTGGAATTTGAGAAATAAGCTCCTGTGCCTTTGCTGGTCAATGCGGATACCTTTTTGCAAGACCTATTAATCAATCATATTTATTGAGTGCCTTACTGTGTGCGCAGCACTGTACTAAGCACTTGGGAGAGTATCATATAACAGAGATGGTTGATAAGTTCACTGCCCGCAACGACCTTACCGTGGCTCAGTGGAAAGAGCACGGGCTTGGAAGTCAGAGGTCATGGGTTCAAATCCCAGCTCCTCCAATTGTCAGCTGTGTGACTTTGGGCAAGTCACTTAACTTCTCTGTGCCTCAGCTACCTCATCTGGAAAATGGGGATTAAAGACTGTGAGCCCCCCGTGGGACAATCTAATCACCTTGTAACCTCCCCAGTGCTTAGAACAGTGCTTTGCACATAGTAAGCGCTTAATAAATGCCATCATTATTATTCTAGAGGACTACGCCAGACCTCTGCTTTCTAGTATCGCTTTGAGATTCATTCATTCATTCATTCAATCGTATTTATTGAGCACTTACTGGGTGCAGAGCACTGTACTAAGCGCTTGGGAAGTACAAGTTGGTAACATAAAGAGATGGTCCCTACCCAACAGTGGGCTCACAGTCTAGAAGGGGGAGACAGAACAAAACAAAACATATTAACAGAATAAAATAAATAGAATAAATATGTACAAATAAGAGTAATAAATACGTCCAAACATATATACATATATAAAGAGATCAAATTTTAACTGTCTTGCTATATTTCTGCTCTGTGAATGGAACAGACGAGCTTTGAAACGATGATCCACCTACTCCCCTTAAGTCTAGGTACATAGAATAATAGGCCGCCGATCCTCAAATGTAGATAATTGAATACACTCCTTAATTAGATTACTGAAAGTAGGTATCGTATCCTTAAAGGCTGCTAGAACCCGACTCTCCTTCCCAAATGGATCTAATCTTCATCCTGACAGCCAGAAGCTCAAGCATCTCTAACTTCGGAGAACAAAGATCCAAAGCAATGCTGAATGTAATTGCGGCAAATATTTTCACTGTAACTATTCCACTGTTGCTATCATCACTATCCACTGTTCCTATTTTCCCAAATAAGTCACTTCTCTAAAACATTTTTAAATGAAACCGCATATAATAAACCATTAACTTCATCTCTCTCTCTGAGTAGGTGTTTAGGGAGTGCAATTTGCTCGATGCATCTATACCGACATATTCAATTATGAAACCGTGCTCCGATGATGATGTACCTAAGACAGCAGTTTACATGTATATTAACAGACTCGATCTTCATTATGATACCGGCAGCGGGTAGGCTTCCCTTCCCCAATTCAGACCCAACGGTGAAATCCACATTGCCACGCAGTCGGCACGAGGAAGCCAAGGAGAGCACTGCGCTGGACGCCACGGAAGGAATCCGGAACCCGGAGCAGCCGGCCGCTGGGAGGAGATGCGGCATTCCCTAATGCTCCGTAAAATTGTCGTGCTCCCGACGGAGAACCGATCCACCGGTCGATCCATCAATCGGATTTGTGGAGCGCTCGCGGGATGCAGAGTGCTGTACTAAGCGCTAGGGAGGGTAATAATGATCAATAATGATTACGATATTTGTTAAGTGTTACGTGCCGGGTAGTGTTCTAAGCACTGGGGTGGAAACAAGGCCCTGCTGAGAGCTCACCTCCTCCAGGAGGCCTTCCCAGACTGAGCCCCTTCCTTCCTCTCCCCCTTGTCCCCCTCTCCATCCCCCCATCTTACCTCCTTCCCTTCCCCACAGCACCTGTATATATGTATATATGGTTGTACTTATTTATTACTCTATTTATTTATTTATTTATTTATTTTACTTGTACATTTCTATCCTATTTATTTTACTTTATTGGTATGTTTGGTTCTGTTCTCTGTCTCCCCCTTTTCGACTGTGAGCCCACTGTTGGGTAGGGACTGTCTCTATGTGTTGCCAATTTGTACTTCCCAAGCGCTTAGTACAGTGCTCTGCACATAGTAAGCGCTCAATAAATACGATTGATTGATTGATTGAAACAAGCTAATCAGGTTGGACGCAGTCCGTGTCCCATATGGGGCTCACAGTCTTCATCTCCATGTTACAGATGAGGTAACTGAGGCCCAGAGAAGTGAAATAATAATAATAATAATAATAATAATAACAATAACAATAATAATAATAATAATAATAATAGTATTTGTTGAGCGCTTACTCTGTGCCAGGCACTGTTTTAAGTGCTGGGGTTTAGACGAGGTAGTCAAGTTGTCCTACGTGGGGCTCACAGTTTTAATCCCCATTTTACAGATGAGGTAACTGAGGCCCAGAGAAGTGAAATAATAATAATAATAATAATAATAATAATAATAATAACAATAATAATAATAATAATAATAGTATTTGTTGAGCGCTTACTCTGTGCCAGGCACTGTTTTAAGTGCTGGGGTTTAGACGAGGTAGTCAAGTTGTCCTACGTGGGGCTCACAGTTTTAATCCCCATTTTACAGATGAGGTAACTGAGGCCTAGAGGAATGAAGTGACTTGCCCAAGGTCACACAGCAGACATGCGGCGGAGCTGGAATTTGAACCCAGGTCCTTCAGTGCTCTATGCACTACGCCATGCCGCTTCTCAGTAAAGCAGAGTCAGTAGACATTCTCCCAAGAGTCATTCCTCAAGACTGAGGTGCCCTCATTCCAAAAGAAGTCCAATCGATCAGGTCTTTTTTGAGAGCTGATTGTGTGGAGAGCACTGTACTATGTGATTGGGAGAGCACAATACAATTGTATCCCTGTAGACACGATCCCAGCCTGCAATTAGCTTAGTACCCCTAATATATCCAAGCGGAATTAGGGGTGTATGATAGTGTGATACTTTAAGTGCTTTCTATGAGTCAAGCACTGTACTGAGAACTGGGGTGGAAACAAGATGATCAGGTTAGATACAGTCCCTGCCCCACATGGCGCTCACAGTCTAAGTAGGAGGAAGAAGAACTTTCAAATCCCATTCTACAGATGAGGAAACCGAGGCCCAGAGAAATTAAGTGACTTTCCTAAGGACATTCAGAGGGTTGGGATTAGAATCCAGATCCTCTAGCTTCCAGGCTTGTGCTCTTTCCAATTGGCCGAGCTTTGCATCGTGGATGTGCAAACACACGCATGTGTGGCATGGCTGTGTGTGTGTGTTTTAGTGTTAATGTTAATATTCTGAGGAGACAGGGTAGCCCAATCAATCAATCAATGGTATTTATTGAGCGCTTACTATGTGCAGAGCATGATATTAAGCACTTTGGACAGTATGATACAATGGAATTAGCAGATTGTTTCCTGTCCATAATGAGCTTACAGAACAGAAGGGGGGGGGGCAGTCATTAATAACGATGACATTTGTTAAGTTCTTACTATGTGCGAAGCACTGTTCTAAGCGCTGGGGGGATACAAAGTGATAAGGCTGCCCCACGTGGGGCTCACAGTCTTAATCCCCATTTTACAGATGAGGTAACTGAGGCTCAGAGAAGTTAAGTGACTTGCCCAAGGTCATACGGCAGACATGTGGCGGAATCGGGATTAGAACCCATGACCTCTGACTCCCAAGCCCGTGTTCTTGCCACTGAGCCACGCAGTCATTGACAGGAATAAATAATTTATAATATATAATTTAAAGATATATGCATAAGTGCTGTGGATTTGTGGGTGGGGTGAATATCAAATGTCCAAAGGTCACAGATGCAAGGGCATAGACGATGCAGAAGTGAGAGGGAACTGGGGGAAAAAATGATGGTATTTATTAAGCGCTTACTATGTGCAAAGCACAGTTCTAAGCACTGGGGAGGTTACAAGATGATCAGGTTGTCCCATGTGGGGCTCCCAGTCTTAATCCTCATTTTACAGATGAGGTAACTGAGGCCCAGAGAAGTTAAGTAACTTGCCCAAAGTCACACAACTGACAAGTGGCAGAGCCGAGATTTGAACCCATGACCTCTGACTCCAAAGCCACGGGAAAGGGGGTTTAATCGGGGCAGGTCTCTTGGACAAGATGTGACCTCAGTAATGTTCTGTAGCTGGAAAGAGTGGTGGTCTAGTGTATATTGGGTGGGTATGGGGATGGAGTACCAGGCTAAAGGGAGGATGTGGGAAAGGGTTTGGCGGCAAGATAGATGAGAATCAGGGCTATGTCCAACCCGATTAGCTTGTATCTAGCCCAGCACTTAGTAAGGTGCCAGGTAATCATCATAATAATAATAATAATAATAACAATAATAATAATAATAATGTCATTTATTAAGTGCTTACTATGTGCAAAGCACTGTTCTAAGTGCTGGGGAGGTTACAATGTGATCAGGTTGTCCCATGGGGGGCTCACAGTCTTTAATCCCCATTTTACAGATGAGGTAACTGAGGCACAGAGAAGTTAAGTGACTTGCCCAAAGTCACACAGCTGACAATTGGCAGAGCTAGGATTTGAACCCATGACCTCTGACTCCAAAGTCCATGCACTTTCCACTAGGCTTCCCTAATAGTCAACGCTTAACAAATACCACAATTATTATTATCGTTATTATTACTGGGGCACAGTGAATAAGCTGGCACTAGAGGAGCTGAGGGTGAGGGCCGGGCTGTAGTAGCACTTCAGTGAGGTGAGATAGGAAGGGGTGAGCTGACTGTTTTAAAGCGGATGGCATATAGAAGGCTCTATAAAATGCAAAGTGTTAAAGAGAGTCTTTAAAGGAATGAGGAATGAAAAAAGGGCCCTCTCCATAACGTCTTGCCCCTGCAAACCAGACTACCCCTGCCCAAACATTTTTTTAACGGGACTTATTTGTATTTCCACTCACATTGTGCGAGAGAGAGCTTGGGCACGGCGGGGAGGAACCGATCATTAGTGAAAGGGACCGCTGACCAAAAGAGCAGCTAATTAAAAGGTAGGCATGGCCGGGGCCAGCCAGCAGTGGGAAGGTGGACTCGGGACTGACTTTTTGCAAGCCCTTGGCTTAAAGGCCGGTCATCTGGACTAGCGGAAGATGTCAGAGCATGGAGCGAGCCTCCAACGGAACAAACCGTCCTGGCAAAAAGACAGCCACCCACGAGTTCTCAAAATCCGGGAGAATCATGGGGTTCTCAGGGGTCTCTCTCCACCTGACAGAGCCTCGGTGCCTAAGCAGGAGACCCCAGAGAAAATGGATATTTTAAGGGGGAGCAAAATGTCTCAGAGCAGTAAAAGCCAGATGCAACCCTGGTGCCTAAGCATTCATTCATTCATTCTTTCAATTGTCGTTATTGAGTGCTTACTGTGTGCAGAGCACTGTACTAAGCACTTCGGAATGCAAGTCGGCAACATACAGAGACGGTCCCTACCCGACAATGGGCTCACAGTCTAGAAGGGGGAGAAAATCTAGAAGGGGGAGACATAAAGCAGTCAGTCAAACTCAGTTGTGGGGGGAGACAATGTTCCATTCAATCAATCAATCAATCAATCAATCGTATTCATTGAGCGCTTACCGTGAGCACTGTACTAAGCGCTTGGGAAGTACAAGTTGGCAACATATGGAGACAGTCCCTACCCAACAGTGGGCTCACAGTCTAGAAGGGGGAGACAGAGAACAAAACCAAACATACTCACAAAATAAAATAAATAGAATAGATATGTGCAAGTAAAATAAATCAATCAATAAATAGAGTAATAAATATGTACAAACATATATACATATATACAGCTATATACATATATACAGGTATATTCAAATCAAATGTAACCATAACCCACAGAGAAAATGGATATTTTGAAGGGGGGGCAAAATGATTCAGAGCAGCAAAAGTCAGATGCGGCCTCAGTGCCTAAGCAGAAGAGCACAGAGAAAATGAATATATTTTAACAGGGAGCAAAACCCAAACGCGGCTAGATGTTTAGGTCCTGTTTATTGCTGGCCGGCTTCTTTCTGGGGTCCATGAGCTCCCTGGGGGTCTGTGCTGGGAGAGGGAGGGGATGTGGGGCCTGGGCATCACAGAAAAGTTCACTCTCTCCACCGTTCCTAATGCCAAATATTGAGAAACTTGCTTAAACAGAGTCCCTGGACCTGGGGCCTGACTCCCACTGTCTCTTGACTGGTCTTGGCAAACCTTCGCATGTGAGAAGATTTTGGTGTCCCTCCAGAAACTGCCTTCTCCAAATGCCGGTGGTGGTGGTGGAAGACCCCATGTTTCCTCCTGATTGCTGAGGGGCGGCGATGCCTCGGTCTGGCCCGGCCCCAAGCCCGACAGGAGGAGAGGCAGCCGTGAGGATGACAGAGGCGGCAGCAGACTCTTCCACTAATGGTGGTATTTGTTAAGCGCCTACTCGGCGTCAAGCATTGTTCTAAGCGAAGGAGCAGGTGCCCGCTAATCATCATCAGACACAGTCCCTGTCCCATCATCATCATCATCATCATCAATTGTATTTATTGAGCGCTTACTATGTGCAGAGCACTGTACTAAGCGATTGGGACTTGTACCAAGCCCCACGTGGGACTCCTACTCTAAGGAGGAGGAAGGCTAGGTGTTGAATCCCCATTTTACAGAAGAGAAAACTGAGGCCCAGAGAAGTAAAGCGACTTCCCCAAGGTCACACAGAAGGCAATGGACAGAGCCAGAACTGATGATGATGATGATGATGTTAAGCGCTTACTATGTGCAAAGCACTGTTCTAAGTGCTGGGGGTGGGGATGCAAGGTGATCAGGTTGTCCCACGTAGGGCTCACCATCTTAATCCCCATTTTACAGATGAGGAAACTGAGGCACAGAGAAGTGAAGTGACTTGCCCAAAGTCACACAGCTAAGTGTTGGAGTTGGGATTAGAACCTGTGGCCTCTGACCCCCAAGCCCGGGATCTTTCCACTGAGCCAACCCAGCTGCTCCGATGCCCAGGACCGAGCTCTTTCCTCGCTGTTTCTCTAGGAAAAGACTTTCTCCTGATTCAACCTTCCTCTCACTGCCAAGTCCTAGCACTCTTTTGCCCAGTATTGGCAAACTGAGCCTGGCTCCGAAGAGGAGGAAAGGAGAATTCTGGGAGCTGTTCTCCACTTTGCCCTTCCGGGACTGAACGGTGAATTTTTTTTTTAATGGCATTTATTAAGCGCTTACTATGTGCAAAGCACTGTTCTAAGCGCTGGGGAGGTTACAAGGTGATCAGGTGATCACAGTCTTCATCCCCATTTTACAGATGAGCGAACTGAGGCCCAGAGAAGTGAAGTGGCTTACCCAAAGTCACACAGCTGACAGGTGGGGGAGCCGGGATTTGAACCCATGACCACTGACTCCACAGCCTGGCCTCTTTCCCCTGAGCCACACTGCTTCTCTAGGATTTCTAGGTTTCTAGGTTTCTCTCACACAGCCCCTTGACCCATGGACAATCACTTCAGACCTTATTAGAGACCTTATTATTCTTCTATCAATCAATCATGTTTATTGAGCGCTTACTGTATGCAGAGCACTGTACTAAGTGCTTGGGAAGTACAAGTTGGCACCATATAGAGACGGTCCCTACCCAACAGTGGGCTCACAGTCTAGACTCTAGACTCTATATGGTGCCAACTTGTACTTCCCAAGCACTTAGTACAGTGCTCTGAACACAGTAAGCGCTCAATAAATATGATTGAATGAATGAATTAGAGCATTGGTGGCTGATTCCAAAGTTGGGTCTACAACCCAGAAATCAGTTCCAACCACAGCCACAGATGACATTTGGAGCCACCACGGATGAATCATGGTGTCTATCCAATAATCCCAATGGTATTTGTTAAGCGCTTACTATGAACCAGGCACTGTACTAAGCCCTGGTACCTAGCTTATCAGGTTGGACACAGTCCGTGTCCCACATGGGTTTCAGAGTCTTAATCCCCATTTTACAGATGAAGCAATCAGGTCGGAAACAGTCCCTGACCCACTTGGGGCTCGCGGTCTTGATCCCCATTTTACAGGTGAGGGAACTGAGACAAAAAGAGACTTGTCCAAGGTCACACAGCAGACAAGAGGAAAGAGCCCGGGCTTTGGAGTCAGAGGTCAGGGGTTCAAATCCCCAGCTGTGTGACTTTGGGCAAGTCACTTCACTTCTCTGGGACTCAGTTACCTCATCTGTAAAATGAGGATTATAACTGTGAGCCCCCCGTGGGACAACCTGATCACCTTGTAACCTCCCCAGCGCTTAGAACAGTGCTTTGCAAATCGCTTAACAAATACCATCATTATTGTTATTATTATTAAGTGGTGGAGCCAGGATTAGAACCCAGGTCCTTCTGACTCCCGGCCTGTGCTCTAGCCACTAGGCCCATGCTGCTTCCTGTGGACAAAGCATTGTACTAAGTGCCGGGAGCCCGTCCGTGGAGATTGTCCATGGAGAGGGGTCTTAACTTTCCACACGACTAAAGCCGGAATTTTGCCAGCCGAGGTGCAGGCTCCCTGAGGGCTGCCATGTCTACCGACCGCCGGAGGACTTTGTTATCCGATAACAGATAAAACGATCTCCACAAGGGCCTGGGTTCGGTTCAGATAAACGTCTAAAACGCTTCATCTAAACTGCCACCCGCCATTCCCTCCTCGTATCCGCCCCTCTCCGATCGATCGGAAGCTGGACTTGGCCGAAACACTGACGTCCCGCTCGCCAGCCTTGCTGACCAGAGCGGCAGATGTGTCCGGGGCGAGACGGCGGGAGAGGGAGGAAGGAGGTTTGCCTTCCGTTCCCTCGGGAGGGGAGCTGCCTCTCGTTGGGGCTCACGATGTGGATCATTTGAAGCGTAGGCATGCACAAAAACTCTGGAAAATCAAGTCAGCGTGCGAATGCTTATTTTAGATTTGCCCCTTGTTAATAAAGCCTCTTTAATAAACAAGTGTGTGTTGCTAGGGGCCATTATAAAGTCGCTGTGCCAATGGAAAAGATCTGACCGTCTTTAGCCTTTCCTTTCACGAAGCTGAACTGTGTAGGTTCGTTGCGGGCAGGGAACATGTTTGCCAGCTTGTTTCTGCTGTACTCTCCCAAGCGCTTAGTACAGTGCTCTGCACAGAGTAAGCGCTCAATAAATACAATTGACTGACTGACTTCTCTGAGGGTGGGGCTGGGGCGGGGTGATATGGCACTCGATTGGCTGACCTCCATCACACCCCATCCCCAGTAATAATGATAATGATAATGATGGCATTTATTAAGCGCTTACTATGTGCATAGCACTGTTCTAAGCTCTGGGGAGGTTACAAGGTGATCAGGTTGTCCCACGGGGGGCCCACAGTCTTAATCTCCATTTTCCAGATGAGGTAACTGAGGCCCAGAGAAGTGAAGTGACTTGCCCAAAGTCACCCAGCTGACAATTGGCGGAGCCGGGATTTGAACCCATGACCTCTGAATCCAAAGCCCAGGCTCTTTCCACTGAGCCACGCTGCTTCTCTAAACCAAACCAGTAACCAAAGGAGCATGGCCTAGCCGCTAGAGAAATGGGCCCGGGAGTTAGAAGAACCTGGGCTCTCACCCCGGCTCCGCCGCTTGTGTGCCGTGTAACCTTGGGCAAGTCGCTTCTCTGTGCCTCAGTTCTCCCACCTGCAAAAAGGGGACTAAGACTGTGAGCCCCAAGTGGGACAGGGACTGTGTCCAACCTAATTATGTCATATCTATCCCAGTGTTTAATTCAGTTCATGGCACATAGTAAGCTCTTAATGAATACCATTTTAAAAAAAAATCTGACAAATGGATCTGAAATCAAATCCTCATGGGACATCTAAGGTGAAATCCTTATTAAATGATGATGATGATGATAATAATAATAATAATGATGGCATTAGTTAAGTGCTTACTGTGTGCGAAGCGATGATGATGATGATGATGATGTTGATATTTGTTAAGCCCCTATTAAATGTCAGGTTGAACACAGTTCCTGATCCACGTAGGGCTCACAGTTTTAGCAGGAGGCAGAACAAGTATAAAATCCCAATTTTACGGATGAAGAAACTGAGGCCCAGAGAAGCTAAGCGACTTGCCTAAGGTCACCCAGCAGGCAAGCGGCACAGCAGGAATTAGCACCCAGGTCCTCTAACCTCCAGGCCCAGAGTCCTTTCCACAAAGCCACAGCATTTCTCACCGTGTTTTAGTGAGTGCCTTTCCCGGTGTGTACACACTAGAGCTAAGTTCCTGTGAATCGGACACGCTTAAGGCATACACTAGCACACCCTGCCCGCCTGGGATGCCATTTAATATGGTTTGTCATTCCTTGACTGCACTGAGAGTTCTGAAACAACTGCATTGGTTCTGAAAACCAATTCTAAGTAAAGCCACTGCACCACTTTAAAGGTGGGTGTCTGGGGATTCCCCCCCCCCCACACCGGATCCCCTGAGATCATGGATCCCTGGATCACACTGGGAAGCAGCGTGGCTCAGTGGAAAGAGCCCGGGCTTTGGAGTCAGAGGTCATGGGTTCAAATCCCGGCTCTGCCAACGGTCAGCTGTGTGATTTTGGGCAAGTCACTTCACTTCTCTGGGCCTCAGTTCCCTCATCTGTAAAATGGGGATTAAGACTGTGAGCCCCCGTGGGACAACCTGATCACCTTGTAACCTCCCCAGGCTTAGAACAGTGCTTTGCACACAGTAAGCGCTTAATAAATGCCATTATTATTATTATTAGTAGTATTGTTATCATTAGTATTATCCCCATTACCTCTCGCTACTTAGAGGGCAGGTCAGGCCGGCAGAGGCGAGGAGCTTCAGGCAGAGCTACAACCCTGACGAAAATTGGGAGTCAACTACCAAGGATAGGCTGACACGGAGACCGGACGTCAAGAAAAGAGCAGCTCTTTGGGAGCAAAAGCTTAGCAAGGAATGAGGGATAAGGAGAAAACACTGCAATCATTGAGGACGACAACCCCAGGCCTATCTTGCGTTAAAGGGAATTTGGCGCTTTCCTTTTGCCCAGCAGGGCAACCTCTAGACCGTAAGCTCGTTGTGGGCAAGGAATGTGTCTTTTATATCGTTATACTGTATTGCGATGAGGAAAGGAGACAGACAAAGAAGGGAATCATCTCCTTGATCCTTGAGCTCACAGCCCCCTCCCACTCGCACCTGCAAACACGGCTGCACTGTCAGCTCACCTTCCCTTTGAGCAGCAGCTGATCTGAGCAGTGCGGCCCATTCATTCATTCATTCATTCATTCAATCGTATTTACTGAGCGCTTACTGGGTGCAGAGCACTGTACTAAGCACTTGGGAAGTACAAGTTGGCAACATACAGAGACGATCCCTACCCAACAGTGGGCTCACAGTCTAGAAGGGGGAGACAGAGAGCAAAACAAAACATATTAACAAAATAAAATGAATAGAATAAATATGTACAGATAAAATAAATAAATAAATAGAGTAATAAATACGTACAAACATATATGCATATATACAGGTGGAAAGACCACGGGGCTGGGAGGCAGGAGACCTGGATTCTAATCTCCGTCCCACCCCCTTTTTTGGTTATTTTATGGCATTTGTTCTAAGACCTGTGGGAGGTATACTAACAATAATAATAACAATAATAATGATGGTATTTGTTAAGCACTTACTATGTACAAAGCACTGTTCTACACACTGGGGGGATACAAGGTGATCAGGTTGTCCCACGTGGGGCTCACAGTCTTAGTCCCCATTTTACAGATGAGGGAATTGAGGTTCAGGGAAGTTAAGTGACTTGCCCAAGGTCACACAGCAGACATGTGGCAGAGGTGGGATTAGAACCCATGACCTCTGACTCCCAAGCCCGGGCTCTTTCCACTAAGCCACACCGCAAGCTGGATACAGGCCCTGTCCCACATGGGGCTCATATTCTAAGTAGAGGGGTATCTTTTTGTTGCTGAATTGTACTTTCCAAGTGCTTAGTACAGTGCTCTGCACATAGTAGGCGCTCAATAAATACGATTGAAAGAATGAATGAATGAATGAACAGGCATGAATCTCCATGTCACAGTTGAGGAAACCAAGGCACAGAGATTTTCAGTGACTTGCCCAAGGTCATACAGAGGCAAGTGGCAGAGCCAGGATTAGAACCCAGGTCCTCTGTCTCCCAGGCCCGTGCTACATCTATTAAGCCACACCGCCTCCTTGGGCATATCACTTCACTTCTCAGGGCCTCGGTTTGCTCATCTGTACAATGGGGATTCAATATCCAGTTCCTCCCCCTTAGATTGTGAGCTTCGTATGGGATGGGGACTCGTCTGACCTGATGATCTCGTATTCATCCCAGCACACTTAGTACAGCGCTTGGCCCATAGTAAGCGCTGAACGAACGGCTCAACTGTCCGGTTTCCATGAGGAGTCGGGGTGGTGATGTGAAAGTCTTCCCTTATCTGGAAGAAGGCGCATGCTCCTTGTCAATGGCCCGTTTTGCAATGTAGCAAGCCAACTCACAGCTTGTCCATGCCCCTTGAGGAGTGTGGGCTACTTCTTGGACAGAACGAGTGTGTATGCCCACGGTGGGGGCAGGGACAACCAATCCCCAAAGGACTGGGGTTTGCAAAACGATTCCTCTGCACTGTAACCTCGTCCTTTAGACTGTAAACTTGTCTTGGGCAAGGAACATAATAATAATAATAATAATAATAATAATAATAATAATAATAATAATGGTATTTGTTAAGCGCTTACTATGTGCCAGGCACTGTACTAAGGGCTGGGGTAGATTCAAGCAAGTCAGGTTGGACACAGACCCTGTCCCACGGGGGGCTCACAGTCTCAACCCCCATTTTACAGATAACTGAGGCACAGAGAAGTAAAGTGACTTGCCCGAGGTCACATAGAGCCCATTGTTAGGTAGGGATTGTCTCTATCTGTTGCCAAATTGTACTTTCTAAGCACTTAGTACAGTGCTCTGCACTCAGTAAGCGCTCAATAAATACGATTGAATGGATGAATGAAAGTGGCAGAGCGGGGAATAGAAGATGTCTAGTTGAACATGTCTACCAAACCGAGACGGTGCTCTGCGCACAGTAAGCGCTCGGAGAAGCAGCGTGGCTCAGTGGGAAGAGCCCGGGCTTTGGAGTCAGAGGGCCTGGGTTCATATCCCAGCTCCGCCAATTGTCAGCTGTGTGACTTTGGGCAAGTCACTTCACTTCTCTGTGCCTCAGTTCCCTCATCTGTAAAATGGGGATGAAGACTGTGAGCCCCCGTGGGACAACCTGATCATCTTGTAACCTCCCCAGTGCATAGAACAGTGCTTTGCACATAGTAAGCGCTTAATAAATGCTATTATTATTATTATTATTATTATTATTATTATTAAATACCATTGATTGATCGATCGACTGATCAATTCGACTTGGCCGAAGTAGCCCTCACTTGCCAGAATGCTGTCCCAACAGAAAATGCAGCCGCTTCGGGGCTGAGGAGCGGCTTGTGCCTTCCTTCCCCACAACGGCAACTCCTAGCCCAACCTTCCTGCCCACCTCGCCCCTGCTGGCTAGGCCTCCTGACACTTCTCCATCACTAATAATAATAATAATAATAATAATAATAATAATAATAATAATAATAATAATGGCATTTATTAAGCGCTTACTATGTGCAAGGCACTGTTCTAAGCGCTGGATAATAATGGCATTTATTAAGCGCTTATTATGTGCAAAGCACTGTTCTAAGTGCTGGATAATAATGGCATTTATTAAGCGCTTACTATGTGCAAAGCACTGTTCTAAGCGCTGGGGAGGTTACAAGGTGATCAGGTTGCCCCACGGGGGGCTTACAGTCTTAATCCCCATTTGACAGATGAAGTAACTGAGGCCCAGAGAAGTGAAGTGACTTGCCCAAAGTCACACAGCTAAGTGGTGGAGCCAGGATTTGAACCCATGACCTCTGACTCCAAAGCCCGGGCTCTTTCCGCTGAGCCACAGGCACGTCCCATGGGCTCCTAGGCGCAAATGCTCCCAATCCCGGCCCTGAGTTATGTTTACAGGCTCTGCCCTCATGCTATCTTTAGTCAGAAACATATAAACCCCCAGGAGAAAGCAAGCGAGTAAAAAAAGCCCGAAACCATTTGATTTTGATTCTTTTGCAGCCAAATGAATGGCTCTTAATGATCTCTTCCCCGGGTTAACTTTTTAACGGAACGCCACAAAAGTTGCCTTTGATCCCTTTGTAATGTGTTTTATTGTTGCGCAGCTCCTTCTACCAATCCAAAAAATCAGATCGAAAAATATTATTTAAACAAAGCCTGGCGTAATCAGGAAAAGGTGCCTTTTCGCGAGACACGCTGAAGATGTCTGTTACGGAGGGCTTTCCAGAGCGGCGGGCTTGGGTTTGGCAAACCTAAATTTGAAAGCCATGGGTTCAATTAGGCTCGAAAAAGTGGCCCCTCCATCCCGCCGATCTACTGCATTCATTTATCGTTCAGTACCCGGTCTCTGAATTCAACCCACTCTTCCAAGAGAGTCAGCTTTCATAATTCAGCAGTACAAAGTCTGCAAACACATGTAACCTAGATCCATATTTCACAGTGACAGCATATGATAGCAAAATGTGAAGTATTAATGCTAGTGTCACTACAGTCCTACACTCTACTGCACTTTAAGAGAAAGCAGCTGCTGAGATGAAATGTGTGCCAACTGTCTGAACACAGAAACATAAGAAACATTCCTTCTGTTACAAAGGCAGGGACGCACACAAACAGACTCGCTTTTAGACTCAACAAGCACAAAAGTTTCTTACTTTTTTGCCTTTCAAATTTCTCCCTTGGAAACGTGTCCTCTTCGGCACGGTGGGGAAAGTCACGGCGGCCCGCCGCTTGAGAGGGGCGAAGTCGAGGGATTGGGATTGAATGGGGGGCAGCCTGTGGAGTGGGTGGGCGGGTAGGGGATAGGGTGAGGGGGTAGGTGGAGTGGGAGGGGATGGTATGTGGGGTAATAATAATAATAATAATAATAATAATGGCATTTATTAAGCGCTTACTATGTGCAAAGCACTGTTCTAAGCTCTGGGGAGGTTACACGGTGATCAGGTGGTCCCACGTGGGGCTCACAGTCTTCATCCCCATTTTACAGATGAGGTAACTGAGGGTCAGAGAAGTGAAGCGACTAGCCCAAAGTCACACAGCTGACAAGCGGCGGAGCCAGGATTTGAACCCATGACCCGTGACTCCAAAGCCCGTGCTCTTTCCACCGGGGTAGGTGGAGCAGGTGGGATATGAGGTGCAGTGAGTGAGTGGTAAGTAATAATAATAATGGAGTACTTGTTAAGCGCTTACTATGTGCCAAGCACTGTTCTAAGCACTGGGGGAGGTACGAGTTAAATCATCATCATCAATCGTATTTATTGAGCACTTACTATGTGCAGAGCACTGTACTAAGCGCTTGGGAAGTACAAATTGGCAACATATAGAGACAGTCCCTACCCAACAGTGGGCTCACAGTCTAAAAGGGGAAGACAGAGAACAAAACCAAACATACTAACAAAATAAAATAAATAGAATAGATATGTACAAATAAAATAAATAAATAAATAAATAGAGTAATAAATATGTACAAACATATATACATATGTACAGGTGCTGTGGGGAAGGGAAGGAGGTAAGAAGCGGGGGATGGAGAGGGGGATGAGGGGGAGGGTTGGACACAGTCCCTGTTCCACATGAGGCTCACAGTCTTCATCCCCATTTTACAGGTGAGGTAACTGAGGCCCAGAGATGTGAAATGACTTGCCCATGGCCACACAGCTGACAAGCGGCCGATCTGGGATTAGAACCCAGATCCTTCTGACTCCCAAGCCGTGCTCTATCTGCTGAGCAGAGAGGCTGAGAAGCAGCATGGCTTAATGGAAAGAGCACAGGCTTGGGAGTCAGAGGATGTGAGTTCTAATCCTGGCTCCACCACTTACCTGCTCTGTCACCGTGGGCAGGCCACTTATCTTTGTGCCGCAGTTACCTCATCTGTAAAATGGGGATTAATAATAATAACAATGATAATGATGGCATTTGTTAAGCGCATACTATGTGCAAATCACTGTTCTAAGTGCTGGGGGGGAGGATACAAGGTGATCAGGTTGTTCCCTGTGGGGCTCACAGTCTTAATCCCCATTTTACAGATGAGGCAACTGAGGGTCAGAGAAGTGAAGTGACTTGCCCAAAGTCACACAGCTGACAAGTGGCGGAGCCGGGATTAGAACCCATGACATCCGACTCCCAACCCCGGGCTCTTTCCACTGAGTCACGCTGCTTCTCTAAGACTGTGAGATTAAGACTGTGAGCCCTATGTGGGACAACCTGAATGCCTTGTATCTACCCCAGCACTTAGAACAGTGTTTGGTACATAGTAAGTGCTTAAAAGATATTATTATTATTATTATTATTATTATTATCATCATCATCATCATCATCATTATTATTATTATTATTATTATTATTATTATTATTATTATCATTATTATCGTGCCTCGCTGCTTCTCTAAGTGAAACGGGTGAGACAAGAGGTGGAGAGGTAAATAAAGCGGGAGGACTCCAAGCTCTCCGTCGGACAGGCCTCAGTGCTCCAGCCAACTGGCATGCAATGGGCTTCCACACCTGGAGAACGGAATTCTGCTCTGTGGACTGATGGTTTTAGGTTATTCAGTCATTCAATTGTATTTATTGAGCGCTTACTGTGTGAAGAACACTGGACTAAGCGCTTGGGAAGTACAAGTCGGCAACATCTAGAGACAGTCCCTACCCAACAACGGGCTCACAGTCTAGAAGGGGGAGACGGACAACAAAATAAAACATATGGACAGGTGTCGAGTCGTCAGAACAAATAGAATTAAAGCTAGATGCCCATCATTAACAAAATAAATAGAATAGTAAATACGGACAAGTAAAATAAATAGAATAATAAATCTGTCCAAACATATATACAGGTTCTGTGGGGAGGGGAAGGAGGTAGGGTGGGGGGATGGGGAGGAGGAGAGGAAAAAGGGGGCTCAGTCTGGGAAGGCCTCTTGGAGGAGGTGAGCTCTCAGTAGGGCTTTGAAGGGAGGAAGGTTAGTGACACAGGGCGCCTCAGACCACGCTGATTCAATCGTATTTACTGAGCGCTTACTGTGTGCAGAGCACTGTACTGAACGCTTGGAAAGTACAATTCGTGGCTTAGTGGAAAGAGCCCGGGCTTGGAAGTCAGAGGTCAGGGGTTCTAATCCAGGCTCTGCCACTTGTCAGCTGTGCGACTTTGGGCAAGTCACTTCACTTCTCTGTGCCTCAGTTACCTCATCTGTAAAATGGGGATTAAGAGCGTGAGCCCCACGTGGGACAACCTGATAATCTTGTATCTATCCCAGTGCTTAGAACAGCGCTTGGCACATAGTAAGCGCTTAACAAATACCATCATTATCCAGCACTTAGAACAGCACCCAGGGCTTAGAACAGTCCCCCTTCTAGACTGTGAGCCCGCTGTTGGGTAGGGACCGTCTCTATATGTGGCCACCTTGCACTTCCCAAGCGCTTAGTACAGTGCTCTGCACACAGTAAGTGCTCAATAAAGACGATTGAATGAATGAATGAATGCTCCAGCATTTAGAACAGTGCTTTGCACATAGTAAGTGCTTAACAAATACCATCATTATTATTATTACAATACAGCAGTAAAGAGAGACCATCCCTGCCCACGACGGTCTCAGACCCCACCCAACCCCAAACACCCTCCTTCCTTTCCCTCTTGGCCCCTAGTTCGGCAGTAACTGGACAGATGGAGAGAGACGGCTTCGGCCGGAGAGTGGTGGGAGGAGTAAGAAGGTGGCAGGGATTTGGGGGGCAGTGAGAAGGAGGCCCCAAAACCCGTGGCAGAAGAATAAGATAACGGCAGGGCCTTAGGACCTAGGAGAGGTTCACTGGGGTGGGGGGGAGAGAGAGAGTGCGTGTATGTGTGTGTGTGTGCTTTAGCTGGGATTTAGGGCTGAAATTCCTCCTGTAACATCACATAGAACTCTCCCGGTGAATCACTTAGCCTCCGAGTCCCGGATGGAACAGGAATTAGGTCCAACCTGACAAACTTGTACCTACCTGAGAGCTTAGAATGGCGCTTGACACACAGTAAGCGCTTAACAACTATCACCACTACTGTTATTTATTATTATTATTATTATTATTATTATTATTATTATTATTATTATTATTATTATTAATTATTATTGTTTTCCACAGTCCGGATGGGATTCTGGAATGATCTCGATCCAGGCCAGCACTCTTTCATTCATTCATTCATTTCATTCATTTATTTCATTTTGTACATATTTGTTACTCTATTATTTATTTATTTATTTTACTTGTACATATCTATTCTATTTATTTTATTTTGTTAGTATGTTTGGTTTTGTTCTCTGTCTCCCCCTTTTAGACTGTGAGCCCCCTGTTGGGTAGGGACTGTCTCTATATGTTGCCAACTTGTACTTCCCAAGCGCTTAGTACAGTGCTCTGCACACAGTAAGCGCTCAATAAATGCGATCGATGATGATGATGATGATTCAATCATATTTATTGAGCGCTAACTGTGGGCAGAGCACTGGCCTAAGCGCCCACATGGGGACGAGCGAATCGGACCCATCCGGTCAAAGTTCCCTTCCAAACCAGCATCCCTCCCTCCAGTCCAATAAAAACACACTTTCCTCACGCCCTTTCTCACCAACCCATTAAAGGGAGCGGCGTCCCAGGCCAGACTGCAGAGCAGAGAGGGTAACGGATTAACGGTGCCGTTATTTGGACGGCTCACAGCGCCGTGCACTCACAGGGCAATTTTAAAATCGAATAGAGAAGATCTGACTGGGAGGTAAAAGTGGCCACATTCTTGGGGGGGAATAAAAAAGCTTCTAATGATCCTATTTATAAATCAACAGCGATTCTACCGATGCCTCCCTCTGAAACTTGATTAAAATACCTTCAGAAATTAGAAAAAAAACAATAACAACCGGATCATATTTCTTGTATTAAACCCTCATTTGAAACCCTTATTGATTCCCTGAAAATGATAGAAATCTAAGGAGGGGAAGGAGGCGGGCGTTTTTGAAGGGGAGCATTTGTACGGCAGTCCACCGCATAATTACGGTTCTCTGCCCTTGGGGAAGGGGATTTGATTTTATAATGAGAATGTTTACAATGTTATGGGGTTCAATCTATCTGAGAGAGAAGGTTAAACTTCTTTCCATTAAAGACAGCCTTATAATGAAGAGCTCAGAGAGGAGAATGGTGTCCAATATAGTAGATGTAATGGCCTATTAAATGATCCACACACAAAAAATGAATCAAATTCATTGTATCTTACTGCTCTTTTATGACAAAATTGTTGAAAAAGAAAACTATTGTCAAGATAATTGCATATTACTTAGGCGGTATTACTGTAAGTAGCACTCTTCCAACATGACCTGGAGCCTAATTTTTAGGTACATTAACAGGACATTACATTTTAAATACTTTATGGGATCGGAAGACCTGACAAGAATTGCCACTCTGGCTCCTTCGGCAAAATCAATTTGGACGTAAAGTCACGCTGCGAAAGGGTCTCATTCTGTTCCAATTAAAATTATCCATACATTCTTGATGATGTCACTGTTACATTCCTGCAACAGATGCGTGTTTATATACCAATTTGCTAAACCGCCACCACACGGGGCCATATCACGGTGGACTTTGCACTCTACAAGAACGTGTTTTATGCCCTCAGCCCCCCCGGACAAGAAATGGATGTTTTTCCCCCAAATCATCTCTTCCAAAATCACCTTTTTCCCTCCCCGTCTCCTCTAATTCCACTTGATTTTTTCTCCTTCAAAAGGCAGTGCCACCTACTTGTAGATGGTCACTGTGATCCATATATCTAGGAGAGGATCACCTTTAAAACAGTACCTGAGCAAGGTACGGATGAGGCGAAATCCTCTATTTTGGAAAAGAAAAATCCTCCTTCAGGAACTAGGACTCGGAAGCAGGGTCCTGCCTCTCTTTCCTGAGATTGCTTCTCGGGGTACGGGTTCTTACGAGGGGCTTTGCCTTTCAAACTCTGGCCGGTGCCACAAGAATCCAATCCCAGATCCATTTTTGTCGTAAAGGCGGCATCGCGGTTCAGATCTGCATGCCACTGAGCAAAGGGAAAAATCAATCGGCATTTTTCTTTTGCAGGAGTTTATAATTCAACCGTCGGACCCCCACCGGCCCGACTGAGACGTAACTTGCGGACACTGAAGAAAATTCACTTAGTCGTACTGAGGGATAGGAACGTGGAACGGTAATATTGCTTTCAGATGGATTCGGAGGGAGGGATCCCTGGGTTGATAAGTGTTCGGTTTTAAAAACAGTCCTTTACACATCATCAGAATTGAATCTGCGTTAACTACCATTGTGCTGCTCAAGATGAAACAAAACTGAAGCCGAACGGAGTTTTTAAATGTTTCCTCTCTGCAAATACGCGAGGGAAGAGCTGGCACCGAAATTTCCGAAAGGCTCTCGAAGGGAAGGCGCCACATCGTTTGAAACACCACCACCTCTTTTTCAAAACAAATTTCCTGTTACGACCGAAAGCGTTTTCCCCCCCTCTCGCAAACACGCGTCTTCTAATGCTACCATAATCCTCATGTTTATCGGGAAAGATGAATCCTGTGGCTAACGATTCCTCTCCCACCAGTCATTTCAAGCATGAAGAGATACGCTTTGAGAGGGAGAAACTTTTGCAAAACGAGCCAAGCGTCTGAACGTCGCCAGAGTCAGCTCGTTCCCTAGACCGTACGCTCGTTGTGGACAGGGAATGTGCCTGTCTGTTGTTGCTGTGCACTCTCCCAAGCGCTTAGTACAGTGCTCTGCACACAATACGTGCTCAGTAAATATGACTGAGTGACTGACTACGGGTGAGAAGCTCGGAGTCTGCGTTTCCAACCACGTCAAACACTCTCCTCTGGGAGTCGGAAGACCAGAATCGAGAGGCGGATAAGACAGAATCAGGACATTCATTCATTCAATCGTATTTATTGAGCGCTTACTGTGTGCAGAGCACTGTACTAAGCGCTTGGGACGTCCAAGTCAGCAATATATAGAGGTGGTCCCTGCCCAACAGCGGGCTCACAGTCTAGAAGGGGGAGACAGACAACAAAATAAAACCTATTAACAAAATAAAATAAATAGAATAAATATGTACAAGTAAAATAAATAAGTAGAGCAATAAATATGTACAAACACACACACACACATATATATGCATATATGTATATATACATATATACATGCATATATATGTGCATACACACATATATATGTGTATATATGTGCATATATATGTATATGTATATACATGTATATATATACATGCATATACATATATACATGTATATATGCATATACATATATATACATGTATACATACATACACATATGTATGTATGCATGTATGTATGTATGTATGTATGCATACATGTATATATGTATATAAATATATATATGTATACATGTATATATACATGTACATATACATGTATATATGTATATACATATATATATACGTGTATACATACATACACATATATGTGTATGTATGCATGCATACATGTATATATGTATATAAATATATATGTATACATGCATATATACATGCATATATATTTATATACATATATGCATGTATGCATGCATATATATATATATATATATATATACATGTATATGTGTGTGTATATATATATATATATATATATATATATATATATATATATATATACAGGTAATGTATGATGGTAATGCCATCATTCATTCATTCATTCAATTGTCTCCCCCTTCTAGACTGTGAGTCCACTGCTGGGTAGGGACTGTCTCCACATGTTGCCAACCTGCACTTCCCAAGCGCTCAGCACAGTGCTCTGCACACAGTAAGCGCTCAATAAACACGATTGATTGGTTGATTGATTGATATAGAGAATATCAGGCCAGGCACCGGGTATGGAGGTTGGGATGGTCTGAGGGGCTTTCTGGGCGCGAGAACCTTGGGACGGGAGCAAGGAGGTACAGGGAGGCGGTGGTAGAACGAACAAGACGGGAGAGAGAGAACATAAAAGATTCCAGACAGGGTCTTGGAAGAAGGAAGGAGTTTGGTAACGGAAGAGACACGGATGACTTCTTCCCCTCCCTCTCAGAGGGGAGAGACTGCGCTCCCGCCATCGCTTCACCCCACGCAGACCTGGGCCTTCCGTGCTTTCTTTCCTAGCATCCCTTGGGACCTCCAGTCCTCGAACCCAACTCTTTTTTCTTCGGCAGCCTCTTCCTGACAACAAACAACTCCCTGAACTGAAACATGCCTTGCGGGTAAAGTGCCGAAACTTAAGGGGAGCAGCGTGGATAGGGCCCGGGCCCGGGAGTCGGAAGGACCTAGTTTCTAATTTTGGTTTTGCAACTTGCCTGCTGTGGAACAAGTAACTTCTCTGGTCCTCGGTTCCCTCATCTGTGAAATGGGGACTCCATACCTGTTCTCCCTCCTTCTTGGACTGGGAGCCCCCATGGTGGGATGGGGACTGTGTCCGATTGGATCATGCTATTATTATTACGGTATTTGTTAAGCGCTCTACCCTGCGTCAGACACTGTTCTAAGCGCAGGAGTAGAACGGGTCAGTTAATCAGGTCAGAAACCGTCCCTGTCCCACAGAGGGCTCAACAGTCTGAGTAGGAGGGAGAACAGGCACTGAATCCCCATTTTACAGATGAGGAAACAGAGGCACAAAGAAGTTATCTACCCCTACGCTTGGCACATAGCAGGCTCTTAATGAATAACTCAATGATTAATAACGTTATATCCTCCTTCTGGCCCCTCCTGAGGAACGTCCCTTTTGTCTTCGACTGTCCAACTGGATGTTATCCTTTCTGAGTGGGATTTAAACATCAGCACTTCCCCTTTCACCGCAGGAGAAAGTAAGCTCGTTGTGGGCAGGGAACATATCTACAAACTCTGTTACACTGTACTCTCCCAACTGCTTAGTAATAAAAAAAAAAATAAATAAAAAAAAATTAAAAATAATAAAAATAATAATAATAATAATAATGTTGGTATTTGTTAAGTGCTTACTATGTGCAAAGCACTGTTCTAAGCACTGAATAATAATAATGGCATTTATTAAGCACTTACTAAGTGCAAAGCACTGTTCTAAGCACTGGGAAGGTTACAATCAATCAATCGTATTTATTGAGCGCTTACTGTGTGCAGAGCACTGTACTAAGCGCCTGGAAAGTACAAGTTGGTAACATATAGAGATAGTCCCTACCCAACAGTGGGCTCACAGTCTAGAAGGGGGAGACAGAGAAAAAAACCAAACATACTAACAAAATAAAATAAATAGAATAGATATATACAAGTAAAATAAATAAATAAATAGAGAAATATGTACAAACATATATACATACAAGGTGTTACAAGGTGATCAGCTTGTCCCACTGGGTGCTCACAGTCTTAATCCCCGTTTTACAGATGAGGAAACTGAGGCTCAGAGAAGTGAAGTGACTTGCCCAAAGTCACACAGCTGACAATTGGCGGAGCCGGGATTTGAACCCATGATCTCTGACTCCAAAGCCCAGACTCTTTCCACTGAGCCACGCTGCATGCTCTGCACACAGTAAGCAGTCAAAAAAACATCGATCGATTGATGGAAGTGGCCTGGGGACAACCGATCAACAGGCCATTTCCCAGGGACTTTCTTCCCTGGACCCCAGAATCGGGGTGCGGGGGGTGTCGGTGGCGGGGAAATCTTAGAGGGTCCCACCAGATCTTTCCAAGAGAGCGGGGAATCTTCGTCTGCAGGGCCTGAAGGGTGAGGACCCTGACATCTGACCCCCTGTGCTCTCCCACCCGCTTCATGCAGTGCTCTGCCCACCTCAGGTGCCCAACAGAAGCAGTGTGGCCCAGTGAAAAGAGCACCGGCTTGGGAGTCAGAAGGACCTGGGTTCTAATCCCGGCTCTTCCACTCGTCCGCTGACTTACCTCTGTGCCTCCGTTACCTCGTGTAAAATGGGGATTAAGATGCTGAGCCTTATGTGGGGCAGAGACTGGGTCCCACCTGATTATATTGTATTGACTCCAGCCCTTAGAACAGTGCCTGGCACATAGTAAGCGCTTAACAAATATCATTAAAAAAAGTTTGATCGACTGTAAGATCATCACTAAATGTGAAGGACACCTAGGACACCGTATGAAAGCACGGAATGAAGATGACAACATATTGGATTTGATTTGTCTCCCCCTCTAGACTGTGAGCTTGCTGTGGGCAGGAATGTGTGCTTGTTGTTATATTGGACTCTCCCAAGTGCTTAGTACTGTGCTTTGCACTCAGTAAGTGCTCAATCATCATCATCATCATCATCATCAATCGTATTTATTGAGCACTTACTATGTGCAGAGCACTGTACTAAGCGCTTGGGAAGTACAAATTGGCAACATATAGAGACAGTCCCTACCCAACAGTGGGCTCACAGTCTAAAAGGGGGAGACAGAGAACAAAACCAAACATACTAACAAAATAAAATAAATAGAATAGATATGTACAACTAAAATACATAAATAAATAGAGTAAAAAATATGTACAAACATGTATACATATATACAGGTGCTGTGGGGAAGGGAA
Source organism: Tachyglossus aculeatus (assembly GCF_015852505.1). Lineage (NCBI taxonomy): Eukaryota > Metazoa > Chordata > Mammalia > Monotremata > Tachyglossidae > Tachyglossus > Tachyglossus aculeatus. Next base: position 39,288,228 of record NC_052074.1, read on the forward strand.
GGAGGTAAGATGGGGGGATGGAGAGGGGGACGAGGGGGAGAGGAAGGAAGGGGCTCAATATGATTGAATGAATGAATTTGCATCTTTAGCTCCCAAAGCATTTGCACATCAGGTATTTCGTCTTGTCCACAGTGCTGGAAGAAAGGCGGGAGGTTGAGTCGACTCAGTTTACCAGTGAGAGTTCGGCAGCCCAGAGAGGGTTGGTGGCATACTCAAAGTTCCTCAGCAGATCAGGATGGGATGCGAACAATAAATCAATCAAACCTATTGAGCACTTACTGGGTGAAGAGCTCTGTAGTAAACCCTTAGGAGAGAAATAATAATAATAATAATAATAATAATCCTGGTATTTGTTAAGCACTTACTATGTGCCAAGCACTGTTCTAAATGCTAGGGTTGATACAAGGTAATTAGATTGTCCCACATGGGGCTCCCAGTCTTAATCCCCATTGTACAGATGAGGTAACTGAGGCGCAGAGAAGTGAAGTGACTTGCCCAAAGTCACACAGCCAACAAGTGGCAGAGCTGGGATTAGAACCCACGACCTCCGATTCCCAAGCCCGGCCTCTTTCCGCTAAGCCAGAGTTGGTAGACATGATCTCTGCCCACACTGAGCTTTACAGTCTATGGGGGAATCAAGATGTTTGACCACCAACCCCATACTCCTTCTGCAAGACCATTCATTTATTCATTTAATCGTATTTATTGAGAGGTTGCTGTGTGTAAAACACTGTACTAAGTTCTTGGGAGGGACCACATGAGCTTACATGCCATTACAGTAACAGAGAAGATGGTAGGACTGCGTGGGAAATACACTATGATCCAGGTTGGGGTGGGAGAGAAGTTGAGTAGGTAAATTTCAGGGGAGCAGTAATAATGGTAATAATAATAACAGTGACAATGACAATAACAGTAATAATACTAACACTTGCCAAGCACTTATTATGTGCCAAGCACTGTATTAACAGCTGGAGCTCATGTGAAATAATCACATGGTCCTTACGGTCAAAGTAGAAGGAAGAACAGATATTGAATTCCCATTTGGAAGATGAGGGAACTGAGTCTCAGAGAATTAAAGTTTTTTGTATTTTTAATGGTATTTGTTAAGTGCTCACCATGTGCTAAGCACAGGAGTAGATGTGATATAATCAGATTGGACACAGTCCACGTCCTACATGGGGATTAACAGTCATAATTCCCATTTTGCAGAATAGTTAAGTGACTTGCCAGAGGTCACACAACAGACAGTTGGAGGAGCTGGGATTAGAACCCGGGTCCTCTGACTCCTAGACTCAGACTCTTATCACTAGGCCACACTGCTCCTCACTTAGAGTGTGACCTTGGGCAAGTCATTTCACTTCTCTGGGCCTCAGTTACTTCATCTGTAAAATGGGGATGAAGACTGTGAGCCCCCCGTGGGACAACCTGATCTCCTTGTAACCTCCCCAGCACTTAAAACAGTGCTTTGCATGTAGTAAGCGCTTAATAAATGCCACTATCATTATTATTATTATCAGTGGACAGAAATAATCCGTTTGGCAGCTTTGAGGAAAAAGGGCTCTTGTAGGTGAGACAGCAAAGTCAGTAGTAGACGAGACAACATGGGAGCAGTGGTGGTGGTGGTGGTAGTAGCAATTATTAATTATTATGGTATTTGTTAAGCACTGTTCTAAGCACTGGGGTAGATACAAGGTAATCAGGGTGTCCCACGTGGGGCTCACAGTCTTAATCCTCATTTTACGGATGAAGTCACTGAGGCACAGAGAAGTTAAGCGGCTTCCCCAAGGTCACACAGCAGACAAGGGGCGGAGCCGGGATTAGAACCCACATCCTCTGACTCCCGAGCCCATGATCTTGACTCTAAGCCACACTGCTTCTCTAGTAGTACTAGGAGTGAGTAGTCGTACTAGCGATAATAATATTATTGTTAACGATAATAACAACTGTGGTATTTGCGAAGCACTTCCTATATGCCAAGAACTCTATTAAGGGCCGGGGTAATAATAATAATAATAATAATGATGGCATTTATTAAGCGCTTACTATGTGCAAAGCACATAGTTCTAAGCACAGGAGATACAACATAATCATCCATGGCGTAGTGGATAGATAATGGGCTTGTGAGTCAGAAGGTCTCGAGTTCTAATCCCGGCTCCGCCATTTGTGTGCTGTGTGACCTTGGGTAGGTCACTTCACTTCTCTGTGCCTCAGTTTCTTCATCTGTAAAATGGGGATGAAGACTGGGAGCCCCCCGGGGGACAATCTGATCACCTTGTAACCTCCCCAGCACTTAGAACAGCGCTTTGCATATAAGAAGCACTTAATAAATGCCATTATTATTATTATTATTATTATTATTATTATTATTATTATTATTATTATTAAAAGCCTTATTGAAGGCCCATCTCCTCCAAGAGGCCTTCCCAGACTAAGCCCCACTTTTCCTCATCTCCCACTTCCTTCTGCATCCCCCTGACTTGCTCCCTTTCGTTTTCCCGTCTCTCAGCCCCACAGCACTTATGCACAAACCTGTAATTTTATTGCATTTACTTGTATTTATGTCTGTTTCCCCCCGACCAGACGGTAAGCTCGTTGTGGGCAGGTAATGTGACTACTGCTGTAATGTAACTCTCCCAAGAGCCTAGTTCAGTGCTCTGCACACGGTAAGCGCTCAATAAATACGACTGAATGGATGAGTGAATGAAAGAATGAAGGAATGAACGTGGCGACTCTCCGCGAGTGATGATCTCACTGTTTTCTTTTGGGGACTGGTGTCCTTTGAGCATCCTGGGCTGTCTCCCTCACACTCAATTAATCCTCTCTTTCGGTCTCCCGTTCCGATCATTCCACTGTGTGTGTGTGTGTGTGTCTGTGTATGTTTCCTCTCTCCTCTTATGTTATTTTATCTGTTTTTAGGTTTGTATGTTACTTTATGAGAAGCAGCGTGGCTTAGTGGGAAAAGCCCGGGCTTGGGAGTCAGAGGTCGTGAATTCTAATCCCGGCTCCGCCACTTGCCTGTGGTGTGACCTTGGGCAAGACACTTTACTTCTCTGTGCCTCCGTTACCTCATCTGGAAAATGGGGATTGAGACTGTGAGCCCCACGTGGGACAACCTGATTCTTTGTACCAACCCTAGTGCTTAGAACAGTGCTTGGCACTTAGTAATAATAATAATAATACCAACAACAATAATAATAATAATAATAATAATAATAATGGCATTTATTAAGTGCTTACTATGTGCAAAGCACTGTTCTAAGCACCGGGGAGGTTACAAGGTGATCGGGTTGTCCCACAGGGGGCTCACAGTCAATCCGCATTTTACAGATGCAGTAACTGAGGCACAGAGTAGTTAAGTGACTTTTCCAAAGTCACACAGCTGACAATTGGTGGAGCAGGATTTGAACCCATGACCTCCGCCTCCAAAGGCTGTGCTCTTTTCCACTGAGCCACGCTGCTTCTCTGAATGCTTAACAAATATGATGATGATGATGATGATGATTATTATTTATCTGTTCTCCCTTCTATGATGTCACTAGCCTCGTATATTCTGTCACCTGGCACCACCACCACCCGCCCTTGTCCGAGTGAAGGACAGGAGTGTGGTCTAGTGGCGAAAGCCTGGGAATCCGGCCACCTGGGTTCTCATAGTCCAGTGCTCTGCACACAGTAAGCGCTCAATAAATACGATTGATTGACTGATTGATTCTCATACCCCCCACCACCTTCTCTCCTGGCCAGAACAAGGAGCCAGGCTGGGGGCATCAGGGGGGGCGATGGGGGACGGGGCAGGAGACGTGGTGTGAGCCCTTCTAGACTGTGAGCCCACTGTTGGGTAGGGACCGTCTCTATATGTTGCCAACTTGTACCTCCCAAGCGCTTAGTACAGTGCTCTGCACACAGTAAGCGCTCAATAAATACGATTGAATGAATGAATGAATGGGGGAGACATTCTCCTCAATCCCACCCTACCTCCGGTCACCCCTTCCCCTGCATCTTCCTACCCAGAATGCAGCCATGGGGATAGAGTTTGGTCAAGCAGTAGGGGTTGGGTCTGGGGGATGCCAGGCTTTTCCCCAGAAGCCCAGAGCAGGGAAGAAAGGGGGACAGGCTCATATCCCCCCTCCCGCCTCCCGCCGCAGACTCCATTTCCACCCAGGTGGGATATCTCCCCTTCCCACAAACCCAAACCCCCCGAGATCCGGGCTACGTGTCTCACTACGGCCCTCACCTGCTCTCCCCGCTGCTCCCTCGGCTCCAGGCCTCTACCCGAAGAATCCCCCTCCCCGTCGAGGGGACCACCTCCTCCGCCTTCCCCCCCAAAACCCGAAGCGCTTAAGGGGACAGAGGAGCCACAGAGACCCGCGGGTGAGCACCGAGCATCCCAGACCCCGCTTCTCCTCCGAGCCTATCGGTGCGCGATCGGATCTCGATCAATAGGGGAGAGATCCGCTTCAAAAGAGTGCCATGCTTTCTTTTGTCAGAAATTCATTACTTTTTATTAGGGTCATTGCTTGAAAACTTCAAAACACCATATGGATCTAATTGTGGTTTATTTTGGCAAAAAGGAAGACACTGTAGAACAATTGAGGCATTACATTCTACAATTCCATTACTTTCATCCCTCTCCGTTTTATTACTGTGTCATTAAAGGCAACTTGAGTGAGCAAAGAATTATAGTGTCATGTGTATGGGCTAGTAGATTAATAACAAAACACACTCAAGTTTAAAGGTATCTAACAGCTGTTTTCATTATTTTGTGTAAATACGCTGGAAGCATATCTATCTGATTAGTGGAGAGAGAGGGGCCCTTCTCTATCACATGCCACGGGCATTGCTGTATGCAAGCAATCAAAGGACTCGAGGAATGAGTTTACATTGTTCACTGCTGAAATACACAAATGTCAGAAAGTGACTGTGCATCAAAGCTTAGTCAAATCGTCTGCCGCAAACAAACAGATTCCGATGCGCATTTCAGCTTAAAACGCTCCACGGCAGCTCCCTGACAGAGTCCGGCTTATTGCCTGCCAAAATGAAAGCGATGTGCTCCGAATAATAAGTCACGTACAGAGGGATGGGGGTCTTCGGAATGGGACGCTCCTACGGAGAGGTGGAGGGTAGGGGCATTGGTAGAGACTGCGAAGGAGGTTTTGAAGAAAGACACACGCTTACACCCACACACATACGTACACACACGGTTTTGTACGTATGTCCAGCCGCACACGGAATGGGCATCCTTTATCCATTTCCAGGAGCGAAGGTTACCTTCTTTTACGTGAGGAATGCTCACAAACTCAACACGCTCCACAACGCGCTCCTGAGAAACGACCCCGGTGGGTTTCTAGGGAACGTAAGAGAGCAACGACCCAACGGTATCTGATGAGCGCTGTCTGGAGAACTGCACTAAACGTTTGGGCCAGTAAAATAGAGTTGGTGGCCTGATCCCTGCCCTCAAAGGCCGCACAATCTAGTGGCCCAGGGAACGTGCCTACCAACTCTGTTGTACTGTAATAATGGCCCAGGGAACATGCCTACCAACTCTGTTGTACTGTAATAATAATAATAATGGCATTTATTAAGCGCTTACTATGTGCAAAGCACTGTTCTAAGCGCTGGGGAGGTCACAAGGTGATCAGATTGTCCCATGGGGGGCTCACAGTCTTCATCCCCATTTTACAGATGAGGGAACTGAGGCCCAGAGAAGTTGTGACCTGCCCACAGCCACACAGCTGACAATTGGCGGAGCAGGGATTTGAACCCATGACCTCTGACTCCAAAGCCTGTGCTTTTTCAACTGAGCAATGCTGCTTCTCTCCCAAGTGCTTAGTACAGTGCCCGGCACACAGTAAGCGCTCAATAAATACCACCGCATGACTGAACAGCTGCTGGTGGAGATCCAGTGCCTCAGAGGACTGGCTTCCTTCCTTCTCTAAGCTGTTAGATCCAGCTTCTTGGGCTTCCCCGGTCCTCTTCAACTGAATTAGTAATTGTGGGTGGTTTTTTAAATATTATTTGTTAAGTACTTACTTTACTAAGCGCTTCTAGACTGTGAGCCCTATGTTGGGTAGGGACCATCTCTATACGTTGCCAACTTGTACTTCCCAAGTGCTTAGTACAGTGCTCTGCACACAGTAAGCGCTCAGTAAATACGATTGAATGAATGAATAGAAATAAGTACATTACAAATAGAAACATAAGTGCCGTAGGGCTGGGAGTGGGGATGAATAAAGGGAGCAAGTCAGGGCACATTCCCTGCCCACATCATCATCAATCGTATTTATTGAGCGCTTACTGTGTGCAGAGCACTGGACTAAGTGCTTGGGAAAGTACAAATTGGCAACATATAGAGACAGTCCCTACCCAACAGTGAGCTTACAGTCTAGAGGGGGAAAACGACATTAATAGAAATAAGTACATTACAGATAGAAACTTAAGTGCCGTAGGGCTGGGAGTGGGGATAAATAAAGGGAGCAAGTCAGGGCAACACAGAAGGGAGTGGGACAAGAGGAAAGGAGGGCTTAATTATGGAAGGCCTCTTGGAGGAGATGTGTCTCCAATATTCATTCATTCAATCGTATTTATTGAGCGCTTACTGTGTGCAGAGCACTGTACTAAGCGCTTGGGAAGTACAAGTTGGCAACATCTAGAGACGGTCCCTACCCAACAGTGGACTCACAGTCTAAAAGACAATAAGGCTTTAAAGGGGGGAGAGAGACATTGTCAGATATGAGGAGGGAGGGTATTGGAAAAGCAGCGTGGCTCAGTGGAAAGAGCACAGGCTTTGGAGTCAGAGGTCGTGGGTTCAAATCCCAGCTCCTCCACTTGTCAGCTGTGTGACTTTGGGCAAGTCACTTCACTTCTCTAGGTCTCAGTTCCCTCATCTGTAAAATGGGGATGAAGACTGTGAGCCCCTCGTGGGACAACCTGATTACCTTGTATCTACCCCAGTGCTTAGAATAGTGCTTTGCACATAGTAAGCGCTTAACAAATACCAATGTTATTATTATTATTATTATCATTATTATTATTATTATTATTATTGTTATTGTTATCATTATTATTATTCCAGGCCAGGGGCAGGATGTGGGCGAGGGTTCAGCAGCTAGACAGAAGAGATTTGAGGTACAATGAAAAGGTTATCATTAGAGGAACAAAGTGTGAAGATTCATTCATTCATTCATTCATTCACTCATTCAATCATATTTATTGAGCATTTACTGTGTGCAGAGCACTGTACTGAGCGCTTGGGAGAGTACAAGTCTTCAACATAAGACTGAAGCTCCTTGTGGTCAAAGGAGCATCTACCTACTAACTCTATGGCATTGTGCTCTTCCAAGGGCTAAGAAAAGTGTTCTACACACAGTTAGTGCTCAATAAATAGCACTGATTGATTGATGGAGGGAAGAGTCACACAGAACAAAGTCTCTGGGCATTTGCACGGACATTAAAGAATGGACAAGGCGGGTGGCCTCCACCTAACCCCGCTAGAAAAATGTTGCAGATCCTCTCTCCCACCCTGGTCCCTCTCCACATGAGATTTTGGTTGTTGGCCCTTATTTCCCTAGACTCCTCTTCGATCAGTACTCTTAATTATCATTAGGGTATCTGTTCATCACTTCCTATGTGCCGAGCATTGTGCTAAACGCCGGAGTAGACATGGGATAATCCAATCGGACACAGTCCCTGTCCCAAACGGGGTTCACAGTCTAAACGGGAGGGAGAACAGGTATCGAACTCCTATCTTACAGTTGAGGAAAGGGAGGAACAGAGGAGGTAAGTGACTTGCTTAAGGTCACATGGCAGACAGGCGGCAGATTCACAGTCACGGGATTAATGTTACATCCGAACGGGAGGATGCTAGAATCGTTTCAACCGTGGGGTCAGAAGGCCTCACCACCCGCTCCCTCCCGAAAGCCTCAGATACTCATTCTCGTCCCTCTCATTCAGGAGGGAAAAGGGAGATTTGGGGAAGTGAAAGCCTTCAGGAGGCCCCATCTCCCGTTCACCTATCCCAGTCCTCCTTTAAATTACCGGCACGCATTCCCTCGGCTTCCATTGTCGCATTCCCTCGGCTTCCACTGTAAACCCTTTCCTCAGCTCCTCCTCTGAGATCCCTTACTGTGGAGAGGCAAATCTTTTGGTGTTACGGCACCTCTCGCAAAGAACTTTAAGTTGGTGACAGAGCCAATCTGCGCAAATGAGACCCACAGGAGGCTTCTGTTTAATCCGTGAATTATAACCTTCCTTCAGACTCGAGAAGCTGGGTTTTCATCTGCTCCTCGGGGCCTTCTCGCCTCTGTTCCAACCCAGAGCGTCGATACCATTCATTGCTTGATGACTTCTCTCGTAGAATAGCGACTTCAAAGGCTAATCCGTCTTGTCCCAAACGGCTCCCCGTTCAACTTCCACCTGAAAACAGGTGCTCAATCCCTCCCCAAATGCATTCTAGCGGCACCCCCCTTTCGCTATTGCTCCTTGATTTTAATTTGGAGATAGCATAAAGAACATTAGGAGAGACTGCGATAGGGCTTAATTCCAAAGGATTCTGTGATTGAAGAGTCCCGTCCCCCCCAGCACTTCAATCCCATCCCGGGGTAATTAGACCCAAGTTCAACCAGTCAATCAATCAGTAGTATTTATGAGCGCCTGTTGGGTGCCTTAAGCCCTGGGGCGAGCCCAGTGTGGTTAGAAGACATAATCCCCATCCTCAATGAACTTGTTCCATTCTCCCAAGCGGTTATTTAATCAGCGGTGAACGGAGAATAGCACACTCCGCTCCCATCGACAGGGTGTTCTGAGAGTTTGTCCCTGGAGATGACTCCCCCCGGCAAGATCTCTGCTGCTGCCGTCTCCACGTGATTTCACAGTGCCCAGGCTCTTGTTGGCACAATTGTACAGAAAAGCTTAACAACAAATGGGCTTAGCCCAATCCCACCTCCCCCGCCAGACTGTAAGCTCACAGCGGGCAGAGAATATCTGTTTATTTTTGTACCGTACTCTCTCAGGTGCTCAGTACAGCACTCGGCACACAGTAAGCGCTCAATAAATACGGTCGAACGAAACAACGAGGGCCTGAGGGGATACGAGCCCTGGTCAGAAGGAAGAGTTGTGGCCCCGGGCAGTGGCGACAGATGCCACGCTGACCGCCATGAGGCCAAGCTCGCTGTGGGCAGGGCACGGATCTATCAATCCCCTAAGTCTGTAAACACCTCCCTCTAATCTGTAAGCTCATTGTGGGCAGGGAATGTGTTTATTGGTGCACTGTACTCTCCCAAGTGCTTAGTTCAGTGCTCTGCACACAGTAAGCACATAACAAATACAATTGAGCGAATGAATGAATGAACCCTCTTCTATTGGACTCTCCCAAGCACTTAGTACAGTGCTCTGCACACAGTCAGTGCTCAATAAATACCACTGATGATGGTTGTACCCGCAGCACTTTTGAACACATCCGTAATTTGTTTGTTTAGCTCAATGTCTGTCTCCCTCTTCTAGACTGTAATAATACTAATAATAATTAAAGTATTTATTAAACGCTTACTATGTGTGAGACACTGTGCTAAGCGCTGATGTGGGGGCAGGCAAATCAAGTGGACACAGTCCCTGTCCCATGTGGGGCTCGCAGTCTCAATCCCTATTTTACAGATGAGGTAACTGAGGCCCAGAGAAGTGAAGTGACTGGGAACCTGTCTACCAACCCTGTTATATCTGTCTCCCCCTTTTAGACTGTGAGCCCACTGTTGGGTAGGGACTGTCTCTATATGTTGCCAATTTGTACTTCCCAAGTGCTTAGTACAGTGCTCTGCACATAGTAAGCATTCAATAAATACGATTGATGATGATGATGATGATGACTCTCCCAATTGGCACAGAGTAAGTGCTCAGTAAACACCATTGACGTCGGTAGTCCTCACAGCACTTCTGTACACATCCGTAATTCATTTATTCATCTTAGTGTCTGCCCCCTCTAGACTGTAAGCTTGTGGTGGGCAGGGAAGGTGTCTACCAATTCTGTTGTACTGCATGTTCTCAACTGCTTAGTACAACACTCTGCACACTGACTGAGCCCCAGACTGAGCCCCCTCCTTCCTCTGCCTTACCTCCTTCCCCTCCCCACAGCACCTGTATATATGTACAGATGTTTGTACGGATTTATTACTCTATTTATTTTACTTGTACATATTTATTCTATTTATTTTGTTAATATGTTTTGTTTGGTTGTCTGTCTCCCCCTCCTAGACTGTGAGCCTGCTGTTGGGTAGGGACCGTCTCTAGATGTTGCCAACTTGTACTTCCCAAGTGCTTAGTACAGTGCTCTGCACACAGTCAGTGCTCAATAAATATGATTGAATGAATGAATGCACACAGTAGGCGCTCAATAAATACAATTGATTGATTGATAAGTTCTCCATAGCATGGGAGCCCCCCATTCACCTTCCCAGAGTAAAGAGGCTTTTTCCTGACAAAGCCCTCAATTCCTCTACTCCCTCTGAATCACCCTTGCCTTTAAAGAACTTGATATTCACCCTGCCCTCAGCCCCACAGAACTTACATCCATATACATAATTTATTTTAACGTCTGTCTCCCCCGCTAACCATAATAATGATAATAATGGTATTTGTTAAGTGCTTACTATGTGCCAAGCACTGTTCTAAGCACTGGGGTCGACACTAGGTAATCAGGTTGTCCCATGTGGGGCTCACAGTCTTCATCCCCATTTTACAGATGAGGTAACTGAGGCATAGAGAAGTTAAGTGACTTGCCCAAGGTCACACAGCTGACAAGCAGTGAGCTGGGAACCCACGACCTCTGACTCCCAAGGCTGGGCTCTTTTCACTAAGCCACGCTAAACTGTAAGCTCCTGGAGGGCAGGGAACGTTTCTTCCCACTCTGTTATATTGTACTCTCCCAAGTGCTTAGTACAGCGCTCTGAGCACAATAAGCGCTCAATAAATACCACCAATGACGATGATGATGTTTGACACATGGATAGTCCGAGTTCCTATTAAAAGCAAGTGCCATTAAATGAACACAGTTGGGGGCAGAAGTAGATTAAAAGAAATGGTTGAGAAGCAGCGTGGCTCAGTGGAAAGAGCCCGGGCTTTGGAGTCAGAGGTCATGGGTTCAAATCCAGGCTTCGCCAATTGTCAGCTGTGTGACTTTGGGCAAGTCACTTAACTTCTCTGTGCCTCAGTTACCTCATCTGTAAAATGGGGATTAAGACTGTGAGTCCCCCATGGGACAACCTGATCACCTTGTAACCTCCCCAGCGCTTAGAACAATGCTTTGCACATAGTAAGCGCTTAATAAATGCCATCATTATTATTAAAAATTCCCTCAACCCCATTTGGCCAAACCCCACTTGAAGATTCGAACGCTGAACACCATACCGCTCGGGTAAGCGGATTTTCAGAGTGCTGATTCAAGGCCAGTTTGTGGGAGCAGGTATGGATTGTGTTTTTTGTGTTTTTTTTTTCCTCCTAAGAGACAGGAGCAACTTGTCACTGATAGATGCACATTGTTGGATGCATTCAGCTGCCAAAGCCAAGTCCCAGCAGAAGAGAAGCCAAGTGAGCATGTAATTAATTGAGTAAGCATTCACCACCGTGAGCTGAGATCGGCGGTGCGTGGCAACCTGTCTGAAAAAAGGTGGGCCTGCTTCCCAATATTCCTCCAAGCTCCAGGGCCTTTTTTTTTTTTTTTGAGTGGTTTTTGTTAAATGCTTATTAGGTTCCAGGCACTGTACTGAGCGCCGGGGAAGACACAAGAGAAAGAGGTTGAACACAGTCCTTGTCCCACAGGGCGCTCACATTCTTAATCCTCCTTTTACGGATGAGGTGACAGGCCCAGAGAAGTGAAGGGACTTGGCCAAGTTCACACAGCAGAGAAGTGGCACCTCCTAGTTTGGGTGGAGAGCTGACTTGCGGAGCAGGACTCCTTTCAGTAAATCCCTCCCCTGTCAGGCGGGGTGAGGTTCATTCCACTCCTCCATCTCTCCCCAGCTCTGAGGGAGCGGTCAGAAAGAGACCGGACTCTCCAGAGAGAGACATTTTCTCCACTCCACCTGCCGTTTCAGCTACCGTTCCCCCTCGACCAACTTCTCTGAGGAGAGGAAAACTCAACCGATCGGTTCTCAGGAACCCACGATGACAGATACGCCGGGAAATTTATAACGGCACAGAGCTCAGTCTACTAGTGGCCTCTTTTTTCACCTAAGAAAAATTTATCTTGGTCGTCCGGAGCACTTGGGGAACACGCTGAAGTAGCAAGCATCGGATACCTGTCCTCAAAATGCTTACAGTCTAAAGGGGAAGGCCAAAGCCAGACAGAAATTCATTACTCAGAAGGGTGAGAAGGTTGGTCTATTACCAAAAAAACTTCTCCAGCGCTCCCCAGGTCATGTATCTAGCTTTTCCTGACGAGGCCTTCCTCTCTTCTTCTCCCATTCCCTTCTGTGTCGCTCTTACTTGCTTCTTCTTTCATCTTCCCTCCCATCCCCACAGCACATATGTATGTATCTGTATATGTCTGTCGTTTATTTATAGTAATATCTGTCTCCCTCTCCAGACTGTGCGCTTGTTGTGGGCAGGAATGTGTCTATTTGTTGTTATATTGTACCCTCCCAAGCTCTCAGTACAGTGCTTTGCACCTAGAAAGCGCTCAGTAAATACGATTGAATGAAGGAATGTGTGGAGGGAAACTGAGCCCCCTCCTTCCTCTCCCCCTCCTCCCCGTCCCCATCAACTCCTCCCCTTCCCCACAGCACCTGTATATATGCTTGTACGCATTTATTACTCTATTTATTTATTTTATTTGTACATATTTATTCTATTTATTATATTTCGTTAATATGTTTTGTTCTCTGTCTCCCGCTTCTAGACTGTGAGCCCACTGTTGGGTAGGGATCGTCTCTATATGTTGCCAACTTGGACTTCCCAAGCGCTTAGTCCTGTGCTCTGCACACGGTAAGCGCTCAATAAATACGACTGAATGAAAGGGAGTGTGCAGACCAGTGAAAACGTTGTACAATGGGTAAAAACAAAATAATACATTGCCAGACTCAAACCAGTCAGAAGGGAGACGTGCAAAGCACTGGAAGAGATTTCTCTTTAAATGCAAAGGAGAAATCCAAGCGCTAAGTACACTGTGTTTACCCAGTAGAAACTCAATGAATATTATTGCTACTACTACTACTACTACTACTACTACTACTACTACTACTACTACTACTACTACTACTACTAACTGTGACATTTGTAAAGCACTTATTGTGTGCCAGGCACTGTACTAAGCACTGGGGTGGATACGAGCAAATTTATACAAATTTGGAAAACTTGTACACACCCAAAAACTCTAATTCAGAATCTTTTCTTATTGGGCTGGAAAACTCTCTGTATTACATTCTTCATTATGGGTTTTTAATATGTTGTTTGGGGGCATCTTGGGAATGCATTAACACACTTTACATTATGTATTGTGGGGAAATCTATTTTGTTTGGCCTTTCATCTAGCACCATGTCATGGAACCATTGAAAAGTGGAAACTTCACTATGGCTCAGACGTCTTTCTGCCCATCTTTAAAGATGATATTTCTGTCAGCAAGATCGTAACCATGGGAGTGAATGAACCTGAAAAAAACTATGCGGGGCTGACACACTCTTCCCTGGCAAGAGAAGCAGTGTGGCTCAGTGGAAAGAGTCAGAGGTCATGGGTTCAAATTCCGGCTCCGCCAATTGTCAGCTGTGTGACTTTGGGCAAGTCACTTCACTTCTCTGGGCCTCAGTTACCTCATCTGTAAACTGGGGACTAAGACTGTGAGCCCCACATGGGACAACCTGATAACCTGGTATCTAGCCCAGTGCTTAGAACAGTGCTTGGCACATAGTAAGCACTTAACAAATACCATTATTATTATTATTATTATTATTATTATTAGCAAGTGTCACCCTCATGTGTTTGCCACTTCCAGCATTTCCAACTGTCTGCCCGTCTTCCTTTCGATCTTTCCGTCGATCTTCCCAAAGGCTCTTCTTAAGCCGAGCCAGCCCTCTCCTGCCCAAAGCTCAATCTAACATCCCAAACTCGAACCGATTCTATTTATTTCAGGCAGGCGAGGAGAAAGGGAAGACTGGGAAACGGGGCGGTGTTTCTACACCATTTGTCATTAATCTGTGGGACGACATGACCCTAGAGTTCATTGAGAAAAACAGCGCGGCACTATCGTAGACGCGTTAGACATAACAAGGAGCCCATCGCATTTCAGGTTGCACAAACAAAGAAAATATTGTAGGAGCTATTAATCATCAGGATCCAGGGCACGGATGGAGTGTGAGGAAAGCGGGGAGAGCAGTGAGGAGAATCTGGAGTGATTTTAGAGAGGTTGGTCACTGCATCAACAGGCTTGGACAAGAAGATCCCAATTGGACCGAACCAGTACATTTTTTGAGCACAGTGTGAGTTCCCCAAATCCTTTCAACTGAGGAAGGAATCTCCATTTGGGGCTTGAATAAAGAAGAAAAACAGAGTGTCCTAGTGGATCGAGAAAAAGCCCAGAAGTCAGAAGGACTTGGGATCTAATCCCGGTTTCTCTACCTGCCTGCTGTGTTACCTTGGCCAAGTCACTTGGCTTCTCTGGGCCTCAGCTACCTCACCAGTAAAATCGAATTAAGACGGTGAGCCCCATGCGGGACAGGGACCATGTCCAATCCGATTAGCTTATATCTACCCCAGTATTTAGTACAGAGGCTAGCTAACAATAATAATAATATTAATATTAATAATAATAATAATAATAATGTTGGTATTTGTTAAGCGCTTACTAAGCGCTGGGGGGAATACAAGGAGATGAGGTTGTCCCACGTGGGACTCACAGTCTTAATCCCCATTTTACAGATGAGGTAACTGAGGCACAGAGAAGTTAAGCGACTTGCCCAAGGTCACACAGCAGACGTGGGGGAGGCGGGATTCGAACCCATGACCTCTGACTCCCAAGCCCGCGCTCTTTCCACTGAGCCACGCTGCTTCACATACTATGTTCTTAACAAATATCATTAAAAAAAAAGATAAAAAAAATAGCAAAGCCTCTCCATGTTTACTGTCCTTCTGCTTTTAAGCAAAGGTATTTGTTGAATGCTTACTGTGCTTACAGCACTGTACTAAGCGCCTGAAAAGTGCTCTGCACACAGTAAGCGCTCAATAAATATGATTGAATGAATGAGCTGTAATGAGTGTTTGGGAGAGGATAATATGACAAAGTTGGTAGGAATTTTCCCTGTCAACAAGGAGCTTGCCAGGCACTTGGGGGTGGGGTGGGGGCTATCTATATTACCAACGTTCCTTCATTCAATCGTATTTACTGAGCGCTTACTGTGTGCAGAGTACTATATTAAGCGCTTGGGAAAGTGCAATATATCAGAGTCGGTAGACTCACTGCCTGCCCACGATGACCTTACAAGCCTCCGTGTTATTAAATATTGTTTTTCTGAAATGATTGAATGTTTAGGACACGTGCTCAGTAAATACCGATGATTGACTGATTATCTCCTGATCCATCCCCCCTCCTGACGGCTCTAGCTCTGCGGTCACCTCTTCCAACAGGCCTTCCCGGTTAATTTTTAATTCATTCATTCATTCAATCGTATTTATTGAGCGCTTACTGTGTGCCGAGCACTGGACTAATCCCTCTGCCTCATATCCACAAACAAGGCAGTGGGCACTTACCCGCTCGATAAACCCCACAGCACTTATGTCCATAGCTGACGTACTTTCATCACGTCTCCTATCTGTAGTGCTCTTAGGGTGTGCATTCTTTGTATCGTAAAGAGCACAGCTTGGGAGTCAGAGGTTGTGAGTTCTAATGCCGGCTCCGCCACTTGTCTGCTGTGTGATCTTGGGCAAGTCACTTCACTTCTCTGTGCCTCAGTTACCTCGTCTGTAAAAGGGGGACTAAGACTGTGAGCCCCACCTGGGACAACCTGATTACCTTGTATCTACCCCAGCGCTTAGAACAGTGCTTGGCACACAGTAAGCGCTTAACAAATTCCATCATTATTATTAGAAAGTTGGCTCCTTGAGATCGGGGATCGTCTTTACTGATCCTATTAGACTCTCCCGTGCGCTCAGTTCAGGGCTCAGCATCCAGTAGAGGTTCAATAAATAGGATTGATTGTGTGACTGACTCCACAGCAAAAACATTCTAACTTTATGAATGGAAAGCAGAATGAGGGCTATTAGGGAAAGACTTGATTGTAAGCTCCTCAAAGGCAGGGGCCATGTCTATTTACTCCGCTGTATTCTCTGTTCTACAGTCTTGGGGGCCTCCCTGCTAATAGAAAATAAAAAGAGAGGACAAAAAAAGGGAGGCAGAGAAGAGAGGGGAAACAGTGACAGAGAGAGAGAGAGATACATTTCAAGAAAAAAGAAACATTTTGGGAAAACAGCGTCACACCAATGACCTTTTCAATGGGAATTGGGCTATCGCTCTTAGAGAAACTAACACTCTCTATGATAAAGGTACTGTAGGGTATTGTCAGTATATCAGATAGCGTATTCTTTTAGAAGGATATAATAGCCCCATCACTATGATTAAGAGTCTGTCAGTTCTTCCATTATAAGCAATTTGGAGGAATTTTATAACCTGAACATTTAAATTTGCTTCAGGCAGAAACTTCACTTTCAAGTTCTCAGATGCAAAATTAAATGTTTTCGCTCACCTAAAAATGTTTGAATGAGTGTCTTTTCTTTTTTTTTTTTTTTTTTTTGGCCTCCCGTCATTTCCTTATCAAAATGAGGAAACCAGGACTTTTTACTGTCATCAGGCTTTTACCAAAAGGTGGATTTAATCATCTCGCCTGATGACAAATCATCTAATTCAATCAAGTAACATCAAATAGCCCTAGATCCTGGAATCTTTGAAGACTCCAGGCACCGAAATAAGTCCAACTAAGGGAGAGTGGTGATAAATTATTCTTTTGCTTTAGGCAGGCGCTGCTGCCCCTCCCCAAAAAATCAGAAAACCTGGGTATTTATTATGACTCGATTCTTCAGACAGTTGGATTTTAGTAATTTTTCTGTTCAATGTCTTGTCATCCCATTATTGTTCTCGTCAGAAGATCTGTAAATTCCTTGAACTATAACAATGGATCAGGTCTACTCCTTGCTACGGGCTGTTATCCATCGATCACTTTATCCATCGATCACTCAGCAGTATCTGTTCAAAATCTACAGAGTGCTTCTCCCGCTGGGAGAAGTAGGACAATTGGAAGCAGATCCGATTAATCAATCAATCAATCGCCCAATTGTTTTGATTCAGCATTTACGATGAGTAGAACACAGTACTAAGCGCTTGGGAGAGTATCATATAACACAGTTGGTAGACACGTTCTCCTGAAGGAGCTTACAATCAAAGAGTTCAAGGACAAAATAAACTGGAAACCAACAGTGAGAATGTCTTCGAACATTTTAGCGCCTGTCCCTCCCGCTAGATTGCAAGCTCACTGAGGGCTGGGATTGTGTCTGCCAATTCCATTGTACCCTCCAAGGGTTTCGTACGGGGCTCTACCCTGAGTGGTCGCTCAGTACATAGCGTCGATTGTTAGTGATCGACTGACTGATTGGCTGGACCTCCCCGCTAACCCCAAACTACAGCTTGTGAACTTGGAAGAAGGACCTGAACTCCGGCGAGCCCGTCGTTAGGTAGGGGCCGTCTCTATATGTTGCCGATTTGTACTTCCCAAGTGCTTAGTACAGTGCTCTGCACACGGTAAGCGCTCAATAGATACGACTGAATGAGTGACAGTGTCCTGAAAGCAGGGGAATGTTAGAAAATCGACCCTCCAGTCCGTCACGAGCATGGGATGGGGGTAGAATCAGTGTTCCTTCCTTTCAAAAACATGGGGTTATGGGAGAACTGATGCTCACTCTCGGCAAAAGCATGTGATTGTGGGAGAATCAACGCTCCCTCCCTGATTGCGGAGGATCGTGGAAGGATCAATGCTCCTTCCCGGTGAAATCAGGGGATTGTGGGAGAATCAATGCTCCTTCCCAGTGATAGTGGAGGATCGTGGGAGGATCAATGCTCCCTCCCAGTGAAATCAGGGGAGTGTGGGAGAATCAACACTCCCTCCCAGTGATAGCGGAGGATCGTGGAAGGATCAATGCTCCCTCCCGGTGAAATCAGGGGATTGTGAGAGAATCAACACTCCCTCCCAGTGATAGCGGAGGATCGTGGAAGGATAAATGCTCCCTCCCGGTGAAATCAGGGGATTGTGGAAGAATCAATTCTCCTTCCCAGTGATAGCCGAGGATTGTGGAAGGATCAATGCTCCCTTCCAATGATAGTGGAGGATTGTGGAAGGATCAATGCTCCTTCCCGATGAAATCAGGGGCTTGTGGGAG
Organism: Tachyglossus aculeatus; assembly: GCF_015852505.1. Classification (NCBI taxonomy): domain Eukaryota; kingdom Metazoa; phylum Chordata; class Mammalia; order Monotremata; family Tachyglossidae; genus Tachyglossus; species Tachyglossus aculeatus. The sequence goes on from NC_052074.1 coordinate 39,306,625, forward strand.
AATCAACGCTCCCTCCCAGTGATAGCGGAGGATCGTGAGAGGATCAATGCTCCCTCCCGGTGAAATCAGGGGACTGTGGGAGAATCAACATTCTCTCCCAGTGATAGCGGAGGATTGTGGAAGGATCAATGCTGCCTCCCGGTGAAATCAGGGGATTGTGGGAGTATCAATGCTCCTTCCCAGTGATAGTGGAGGATCATGGGAGGATCAATACTCCCTCCCGGTGAAATCAGGGGATTGTGAGAGAATCAACACTCCCTCCCAGTGATAGCGGAGGATCGTGGGAGGATCAATGGTCCCTCCCGATGAAATCAGGGGATTGTGGGAGAATCAACGCTCCCTCCCAGTGATAGCGGAAGATCATGGGAGGATCAATGCTCCCTCCCGGTGAAATCAGGGGACTGTGGGAGAATCAACGGTCCCTCCCAGTGATAGCGGAGGATTGTGGAAGGATCAATGCTCCCTCCCGGTGAAATCAGGGGACTGTGGGAGAATCAACGGTCCCTCCCAGTGATAGCGGAGGATTGTGGAAAGATCAATGCTCCCTCCCGGTGAAATCAGGGGACTGTGGGAGAATCAACATTCCCTCCCAGTGATAGTGGAGGATCGTGGACGGATCGATGCTCCCTCCCAGTGAAATCAGGGGATTGTGGGAGAATCAACAGTTCCTCCAGCGAAGGCAGGGGATTGGGGGGAGAATCAACGCTCCGTCCCGGTGAAGGCAGAGGACTGTGGGAGAGCCGTCGCTCCCCTCCTCCAGGTCGGGAGGTGTGATCCATGATGTCCTGGCCAACCTCCAAGGGAGGAAATTGCATTCTGCTTTACCTCCTGCCCCCTAGCTATGTTTGCTGGGCATGGCACCTCCCTCTCCCGCTTCCTGCCCGCTCCGGCTGCGGAGCGTTGCTACGAGCTGTTAAACAGCTGCTGTGTCTCGCTCCACAGTGGGGACGGCACTTCACTGTATAATTTGGATCCGCTCGCAACGTGCTTAGGAATCCTTCAGGATGACAGGTGGCCTCTAAAATGCAAAATGGCACGAGCACCTTAAAGAGATACGCCGCAAATGTTCCTTACTGAACTGAAATTGAGCATGAAATATCGAGAAGAGGCCGCTATCTCACGCAGGGCTCCACAAAGCGGAGAGAAGGCTCCCCAAAGCAGTCTGGAGGCAGGGGGGTTTAATGAAAAGTAAACTCGCAATATGCCAGCGAGGCGCGGATCCCGTCCAGGAAGGGAGACGGCAGAGGGGGAGATGGGGGGGCGGCGATCGGGAAGACGAAATCTACCAATCCAACCGGACGGTGGCCCATCCCAGGTTTGCTTTGGATCATCGATTGATTGTATTTATCGAGCGCTTGCTTTGCGCAGAGCACTGTGTTGAGTGTTTGGGAGAGTACAATATAACAGAGTAGGTTGTCATAGCAATGGTCAGTAAATCATATTTATTGAGCACACTATACTAAGTGCTTGGGAGAGTACAATATAACGATAAGCAGGCTCATTCCCTGTCCACAATGAGCTTACAGTCTAGAGGGGTTGAGATAACTGAAGAAGATCGGATACCAGCCCATCTAAAGACCCAACGTCTGTTTTTCTTTTGTTTTTTGGTATCGGTTAAGTGCTTACTATGTGCCGGGCGCCCTACGAAGCTCTGGGGTAGAAACAAGCAACTCAGTTTGGACAGTCCCTACCCCACAGTGGGCTCATAGTCTAAATCCCCGTTTTAAAGATGAGATAAGTGAGGCAAAGATGAGTGAAATGACCTGTCCAATGTCACAAACAAGTGGCAGAGATGGAATTAGACCGTAGGTCCTTTTGACTGCCAAGCCCGTGCTCTATCCGCTGGGCCACGTTGCTTCTCGTTGTGGGCAGAGAATGTGTCTACCAACTCTGTTGGATTGCACTGTCCCTAGCACCTAGTATAGTGCTCTGCACACAGTGAGTGCTCAATAAATACCATCCATGGAGGAGATCATTTCTCAAGAGTGCAATTAATAGGCCAGACTATAGATCCATGCTCCATGACTACAGATCCATTCCTATAGATCCATGACTCTAGCAGTGATATAATGATAATAATGATGATGATGATGGCATTTACTAAGCGCTTACTGTGTTCAAAGCACTGTTCTAAGCACTGGGGAGGTTACAAGGTGATCAGGTTGTCCCACTGGGGGCTCTGTTCTAAGTGCTGGGTTGGATACAAGCTAACCAGAATGGACACAATCCATGTCCCACATGGGGCTCCCAGCCTTGATGTCCATTTTACAGATGAGGTTAACTAAGGCCCAGAGAAGTTGAGTGACTGGACCAGGGTCACACAGCAGACATGTAGAGGAGCTGGGATTAGAAGCCAGGGCCTTCTGGATTCCAGGCCCGTGCTCTACACTACAACTACTATTACTCCTCCTCCTCCTCTTCCAACTAAAACTACTACTATTACTACTACTCACTAGTACCAGCTGCAGAGAAGCAGCATGGCTCAGTGGAAAGAGCCCGGGCTTTGGAGTCAGAGGTCATGGGTTCAAATCCTGGCTCCACCAACTGTCAGCTGTGTGACTTTGGGCAAGTCACTTAACTTCTCTGTGCCTCACTTACCTCATTTGTAAAATGGGGATTAAAACTGTGAGCCCCATGTGGGACAACCTGATCACCTTGTAACCTCCCCAGCGCTTAGAATGGTGTTTTGCACATAGTAAGCGCTTAATAAATGCCATCATTATTATTACTCCTCCTCCTCCTCTTCCAACTAAAACCACTACTATTACTACTACTCACTAGTACCAGCTGCAGAGAAGCAGCGTGGCTCAGTGGAAAGAGAGCGGGCTTTGGAGTCAGAGGTCACGGGCTCAAATCCCGGCTCCGCCGATTATCAGCTGGGTGACTTTGGGCAAGTGACTTCACTTCTCTGGGCCTCAGTTCCCTCATCTGTAAAACAGGGATGAAGGCTGTGAGCCCTACGTGGGACAACCTGATCACCTCATATCCCCCAGTGCTTAGAACACTGTTCTGCACATACTAAGCGCTTAACAAATACCATCATTATTATTACCACTCTTTCTACTACTCCTATTCCTACCACTATTCCTCCTCTTCCTCTTCCTCCTGCTCCACCTGCTCATTCCGCTCCTCCTCCTCCTCCTCCTATTATTCCCACTCTTACTCCAACTCTTCCAGGAAGGCTGGCCTTCTGTTCTGCATCCTTGACCACTTTTTTTTTTCCATGACGGACTCTTGCTATCAGGCTGGGAGAACCAAGTGAGTAGGACGTCTCCCTGAACTCAGAGTAAACCTCGCAGAGCATCTAGCACAGCTCCGCAGGCCCGCACCGTTGGCCGTGCATGGACCCTTTGTCGTGTTGACCTTGGAGTAATGAAGGAGCATCAAACAATCAATGAGGGTGGCTAAGGGAAATGGTAGGTGGCTAAGAAACACTCCCCTACCCCCGCCCGCCACACACAGACACACATAAAATGACAGGGGACCAATATAGGAGGAGAACACTCGGACCCTTGGATTCAAGGACGTGTCGATGCTATCAAACTGGGGCCGAGGGTGATGGTTTTAGGGAACAAAGTCATGCCACCGCCGGCTTTAACTTGTTTTCCTTTTTGCTGGGTTTACGCATCCATTACCAGTTAATGAGGGTACAATCTGTTTTATGTTCAGGGAACATTGTGCCATCCTAAACCTCTTAATTACATCAAGACCTCGGTTTGGTTCCGGAGGAATCCCGCCCCGCCCGCGGACTTCTCTACAGATCCGCGCGTTGTCTTTCTTTGGCAATTTTTACACTTCCTTTTTTTAATAATATTCCTTAAACACTTATTATGTGCCAGGCCCCGTACTAAGCGCTGGGGTAGACACGGGTTAATCAGGTTGAAAACGGTCCATTTCCCTCGTCCGTAAACTGGAGATTAATTTCCAGTTTAGAGATGGGGGAACCGAGGCACAGAGAAGCGGTTGGCCCAAGGTCACACAGCAGACCAGTAGAAGAGTTGGAATTAGAATCCAAGTCTTCTGTCTCCCAGGACAGTGCTCTTTCCATTAGGTCACACTGCTCCTCTCCTCAATATCTGCCGGAGAAAAGGTGAGGACATCGCACGGATTATGTTTCCGAAGACTTGCATGAGAGTCTCTACCCTATTTCTGAGCCGGCGCAAACACCTAATCGATTTCCGCTTTGGTGCCCTCTGAAAAGATAAAAATGATGTTCAAAATGTGTTTTTTTTTTTTTTTTAAATGACCAAAGGCTCTATCTTTATAAGCCCCAGAAAATACCGAGGAGATTATTCCGTGGATGAGTCTAGTTTGGAAGACAGAAAACATGGTTAGATTTTCCCTATAAACTTTTAGGCTTTCCCGAACGATGCCACAAAGGGAGATATTTAGCAATATTAATGGATGGAAGTGGAATCATCAAAGAAAAACGTGACAAACATTCAATTAAGGCCCGGTTCCAGAGAAAGACTCGTTAATTAAACTAATTTGAAGGCGACAGGTCACACGCGAGTATTGACACTGCAATAAAGCCAAGAACAATCAAAGCCAAGGCTAAGGTCGTAATTTTTGATCGCACAACAAAGGAACTATTTATGGGAAATACGGTAAGAGGCGCCCGCGAGAGGATGGATCGGGTCTCCATTGTCTCCGGGGCGTGGAAAACCGAGCCTCAAAGGACGGGAGACGCAGTGGGTGGCTAATAAAAGGGAATCGAGGAATCGGCGTCGGAAGTTGGGCCGAATGATCCTACGCCCGCTTCCAAACGTAAATCTGGAGCACCGCACATGTGGATGACACAGTAAAGATGAGTCATTTCCATACTGCCGTCGTTAAAAGAAAGCCTGGGTTCCAGGGGCCTTGGAGCCGGAATTTATAAGTCTTAATCTAGACCGTCCAGTAGGCTTTCATCTCCTGGGAAGGCGGAGAGATTCCTTCCCCTCCCCGGAGTTGGCGGTTCACCCGCCTCGGCCTCTTTCCAGTGCGGGGAATCCTCCCTGCGTTTCTGGCCTTTGGGCTCAGAAGCAGGGCAGAGGGGGCCCCCCTGGAGCCCCTGCCTCTCGGGTAATAATGATAATAATTAATAATAATGATGGTATTTGTTAAGCGCTTACTATGTGCCGTGCACTGTTCTTAGCGCTGGGGTAGATACAAGGCGATCAGGTTGTCCCCCGGGGGGCTCACAGTCTTCATCCCCGTTTTACGGATGAGGTCACTGAGGCCCCAGGGAAGCGAAGGTGACTTGCCCAAAGCCACGCAGCAAAGTGGCGGAGTCGGGATTAGGACCCACGACCTCCTGATGCCTAGGCCCATGTTAGATGGCTCAGTTGAAAAGAACACGGGCTTTGGAGTCAGAGGTCATGGGTTCAAATCCCGGCTCTACCAATTGCCAGCTGTGTGGCTTTGGGCAAGTCACTTCACTTCTCTGGGCCTCAGTTACCTCATCTGTAAAATGGGGATTAAGACTGTTATCCCCCCGTGGGACAACCTGATCACCTCGTAACCTTCCCAGCGCTTACAACAGTGCTTTGCACATAGTAAGCGCTTAATAAATGCCATTATTATTATTATTATCCACTACAGCGCTTCCCCACTACATACTGAGGACATTGTGGACAGGGAATATGTCTGCTTATTGTTATACCGTCCTATCCCAAGCACTTAGTACGGTGCTCTGCACACGGTAAGCGCTCAACGAATACGACTGAATGAATGAATGAAAGGACGTGTTAAATACTAGCAACAGCACGCTGGGTGGGAGCGTTTAGTCCAGTGCTCTGCACACAATAGATTGCTTTCCTCCTGCATCAGCTGGGCCTTTGGACTCCTTAAGAACTTTGCTCCTGACCCCAGCCCCACAGCACTTCTGGACAGATCCTTGACACTCTACCCTTTCCCTCTTCTAGACTGAGCTCATTCATTCATTCATTCATTCATTCATTCATTCATTCATTCATTCAATCGTATTTATTGAGTGCTTACTGTGTGCAGAGCACTGTACTAAGCGCTTGGGAAGTCCAAGTTGGCAACATATAGAGACGGTCCCTACCCAGCAGTGGGCTCACAGTCTAGAAGGGGGAGACAGAGGACAAAACAAAACAGATTAACAAAATAAAAGAAATAGAATAAATATGTACAAATAAAATAAATAAATAAGGGAACGTGGGCAGGTGGGCAGGCCCCCCCTGGCCCGGAATGCGCTCCCTCCACACATCCGCCAAACTAGCCCTCTTCTTCCCTTCAAAGCCCTACTGAGAGCTCACCTCCTCCAGGAGGCCTTCCCACACTGAGCCCCCTTTTTCCTCTCCCCCGCCCTACCTCCTTCCCCTCCCCACAGCACCTGTATAGATGTTTGTACAGATTTATTACTCTATTTATTTTACTTGTACAGATTTACTATTCTATTTCTTTTGCTAATGATGTGCATCTAGTTTTATTCCTATTTATTCTGATGGCTTGACACCTGTCCATATGTTTTGTTTTGTTGTCCGTCTCCCCCTTCTAGACTGTGAGCCCGTTGTTGGGTAGGGACCGTATCTAGATGTTGCTGACTTGTACTTCCCAAGCGCTTAGTACAGTGCTCTGCACACAGTAAGCGCTCAATAAATATGATTGAATGAATGAATGAATGAATGAATGAATGCCTACCACAAGCTTACAATCTAGAGGGGGAGACAGACATAGGTAGAAAGTACTCAATAAATATGACTGAATGAATGAATGAATGAACGTGTCTAACCACTCTCCTTCATATTGTATTTTCCCAGTGCTTAGTGCAGTGCTCTGCACATGCAAGCGCTCAGTAAACACCATTGGTTGATTGATTATGCTCAATAAATACGATTGATGATGATGATGATTATGGACAAGGCCGGGGGTGCGAGGGGCCACTGTTGTCATGGCTACCGATCCACCCACCCGGAGGCCCGATGCCCTGCTCGCGGGACCAGCCAACTCGACCAGGATGTTTTATCCGGTCTCGACGCCACAACCACAGAGAGCTGAGGGGATTTTAGATGAGTTTCGTGGTGCGGGGGACAGGATCTGAAAATGAGAAGCGGCAGGAAGGCTTGTAAGAACTGTTCTCTTTGCCTTGCGGTTGTCTCTCCACCACCAACTTCTGGCTCACCCCCTTCTCCCTGTCCATCAGTCCCACCTCCTGCAAAACCCACAGGCCACCGCTCTCCCGATGTGGTCCAGTGGAGACAGAACAGGTTAGGAGTCAGACGCCTTTGTTTCTAATCCCTCATCTGCCACCCTTTTTTTTTAGTGGTATTGGCTAAGCACCTCATTTAAGTGCCGGGGCGGATTCAAGATAATCAGGTTGGACGCAGTCCCTGTCCCACAAGGGGTTCACAGTCCTAGCCGAATCACACCTGCCTGCTCTGCGAATGTGTGTGAGTCATTTCACTTTTCGGTGCCTCGGTTTCCTTATTTGTAAAATGGGGGTTCGATACCTGTCTTCCCTCCTACTCAAGTTGTGAGCCCCGCGTGGGGCAGGGTTTCTGATCAACCTGATTATGTTGTATCTATCCCCGTGCTTAATACGACGATTAGCATGTAGTAAGCACTTAACAGTTCCATCAATTAATTCTAGACTGTGAGCCCATTGTTGGGTAGGGACCGCCTCTATATGTTGCCAACTTGTACTTCCCAAGCACTTAGTACAGTGCTCTGCACAAAGTAAGGGCTCAATAAATACGATTGAATGAATGAATGAATGAATGAATGAACAAATACCATTATTATTATAATTCTATTCATTCCTTATCCAAAGAGAGATAACCTCTCCTCCAGGAGGCCTTCACTGTTAATTCCTCATCTCCCTAGTTTATACTCCTGGTCAACTCCTTTAAGAGGGCAGGGACCGAGCACTCAGTACAGTGCTCTGCACACAATAAGCGCTCAATAAATACGATCAAATGAATGAATCACATCTACCAACTCTGCCGTAGTGTGCTTTCCCAAGACCTCAGTGTAGTATTCCGCCACTCACTACGGTCTCAATAAATACCTTTAATTGATAAATTGATGAAACTGCCGCTACCTCACTTGTATTCACAACCTCCTGTATCTTTTTTTTTGTTTTTTAGTAGTATTCATCAAGTACTCGCTATGTGTCAGGCACTGTATTAAGAGCTGGAGAAGATACAAAGTAATTAGTTTGGACATAGTCCCTGTCCAACATAGGGCTCACAGAATGAGTCCCCATTTTACAGATGAGGTAACCGAAGCACAGAGAAGAAAAGTGATTTTCCCAAGGTCACACAGCAGGCTCGTGGAGGAGCCGAGATTAGAACCCAGGATCCTCTGACTCCCAAGCTGGTGCTCTATCCACTAGGCCATGCTGTCTCTCATCCCCTCTTAGTCACAAGCTAGCACACGTACACACTCCCTCTTCCTTCTTACTAGAAATGTATTTTAGTGCCTTTTTCTCCAGCTAGATTGTAAGCTTCTTGAGGGGAGGGTCTTGGCTCTCTACCTCTATTGTCGTTTCCCCAGTACATTTGCCTACTCACAACAGACATGCCACACATTCTCCTGATTAATCAATCAATCAATCATATTTATTGAGCGCTGACTGTGTGCAGAGCACTGTACTAAGCGCTTGGGAAGGACAAGTTGGCAACATATAGAGACGGTCCCTACCCAACGGTGGGCTCACAGTCTAAAAGGGGGAGACAGAGAACAAAACCAAACATACCAACAAAATAAAATAAAGAGAATAGATATGTACAAGTAAAATAAATAAATAAATAAATAAATAAATAAATAAATAAATAAATAAATAAATAGAGTAATAAATATGTACAAGAGATAAATATATGATTATGTACAAGAGATAATAAATATGATTAAGAGCTAAAGGCTGCATACGGAATCAGAGGTGGCCCTCCGAGTGCACGAAGAGTTGGCGACTTTAGGGACAATCAACTCTTCTCCAACTCCCAGACGAAGTCAGAAAACAGGAGAAAGGCTCAAAATCAGGACCCGATCTTGCCTGGATCAGACAGAAAGAAGAATGTCCTGACATTTGGGTTCATTAGCTATCACAATGGGCTGAAGGAAGAGAGGGGGATTAGATGCAAAAAGGGGCCTTTCTGCCTGTGGTTTTCATGAGGAATCATGGTGAAAGTTTCAGGTTCCAGACTTAGATTAGGCAAAATCACCTGGGGTGAAAGGCAACGTTACATTAGACTGTAAGCTCATTATGGGCAGGGAACTTGTCTACCAACTCTCGTATTGGACTCTCCCAAGAGCTTAGTACAGTGCTTTGCACAACACTCAATGAATACCACTTGACTGATTGATTGATTAGAGCATAGGCAACTGTAGGGCAGAAGCCCCGGTTTTCTTTCTATAGCATATTCTCAAATGTCCGGTACATCGGTGTTTCCTCAGTGCTCTGCTGCCGCAGCTGCTGAAATGTGACCATTAACTAGAAAAGGCAAAGTGATTTTCTAGTCTGATCTCTAAAACCCTCAATTGGTTAGCCCTTAAACCAAGGCTGTACCCAGCAATTTTCTATTAATTTAACCCGCTTGACTGCCGTTAATGTGCCTAGACTCGATGCATTTACAAACTACAGTATCTGAAAAATGTAACACACAGGGTTGGGAGGAGAGTTATTGTGTGTTGTGGGGTGGGGGGGGGAGAGAGGGAGAGGGAAAGGGAGGGAGACAGAGAGAAAAAGAGGGAGGGAGAGAGAGATTTGGTGTGTGATTGTGAGTGTATGTGTATGTGTGTGTGTGTGTGTTTTTGGTCTGTGTCTGAGTGTTTTAAATGCAGAAAGAAGTTTTCATCAGACTCCAGAAAGCTTCAAGGAGGAGGGCATAAAAGGACGGAGCCTTCTGTCCTTTCAATCCACCGAGTCTCAAATAGCAGATTTTTCTGTTGTTTTCTGACACTTCCATTTTGCAATGTAAAAGAGCCCTTTCTTTAATAAGATTTCTTCAAAAAGCCCTGAGGCCCTCTGCCTTTGTTTGCACCGCCTGAGAGTTTTCATTTAAAGTTTTAACACTGTTTTTTAAAACTTCCCATTTCTGATTCTAAATGAGTCAGGCGCAGTCCATAAACACCTCTTTCGGCTCCACGTTTTCGCAGGGTGGGTGGGTGGGTTTGGGGCGGCGGGGAGGGGGTTGTGAGCACACCAGGTGGAGAGAAACTCGAGGCCCCCAGAAATGAGTTTCTTTAAGGAACATGTCTACCAACTCTGTTGGGCCACCTTCTCCCAAGCGCTTCGTACGGTGCTCTGCACACCGTCGGTGCTCGATAAATGCGACTGATGGATGATTAAGTGCCCTCCTCCCGGGGGAGGAAACAGAGTGTGGCGATATCTATCTGTCGATGGTGACATATCTGATCTGAGCACGTATCCTCGGTGGCCAAGACGGAGAGGAACGGACAGACCCACCCTCCCTACGTCCGTGGCAAGATCTCCCCATCCCCGGCTGTTAATAACTGCGGTATTTCATCGTGGTATTTGTTAAGTGCTGATTATGTGCCAGGCACGGAACTAAGCGCTGGGGTAGATAATAATGATGGCATTTATTAAGCACTTACTATGCGCAAAGCACTGTTCTAAGCGCTGAAAAGGAGTGGACTCAGTCCCCGTCCCACATGGGGCTCACGGTCTTCATCCCTATTGTCCAGATGAGGGAACTGAGGCCCTGAGAAGTGAAGGGACGTGCCCTAGGTCAGACGACAGACGAGTGGCAGAGCCGGAATTCGAACCCGGATCCTTCTGATTCCCAGGCCCAGGCTCTTTCCAGTAGGCTGTGTTGCTTGCCCCGAGAGCCCGGGCTTGGGAATCAGAGGTCACAGGTTCTAATTCCGGTTCCAGCACTTTTTCGGCTGTGTGACTTTGGAAGAGTCACTTCACTTCTCCTTGCCTCAGTTACCTCATCTGTCAAATGGGGATGAAGACTGTGAGTCCCCCGTGGGACAAACTGATGACCTTGTATCTACCCCAGAGCGCTTAGAACAGTGCTCGGCACATAGTAAGCGCTGAACAAATACTATCACCATCATCACCCTGTTGCATATGTCAGACAGAGTGCCTGGCATTGTTTTCTTTTCTCCCGCTGGGTGCTGGATCTTCCCACATCATCTGCTCTCAGAAAGCCCCATCCCGTTTCCTCCTGCTCCATGCCAGACTGTCTCCCCAGTAACGCCAGCCTGAAATAATAATGATGGCATTTATTAAGCACCTACTATGTGCAAAGCACTGTTCTAAGCGCTGGGGGGATACAAGGTGATCAGGTTGTCCCACGTGGGGCTCACAGTCTTCATCCCCATTTTACAAATGAGGGAACTGAGGCTCAGAGAAGTCAAGTGACTTCCCCAAGGTCACCCAGCAGACATGTAAGTGCTCAATAAATACGATTGAATGAATGTGGCAGAGCCAGCATTAGAACCCATGACCTCGGACCCCCAAGCCCAGGCTCTTTCCACTGAGCCATGCTGGTGATCAGGTTGTCCCATGTGGGGCTCACAGAGAAGCAGCGTGGCTCAGTGGAAAGAGCCCGGGCTTTGGAGTCAGAGGTCATGGGTTCAAATCCCGGCTCCACCACTTATCAGCTGTGTGACGTTGGGCAAGTCACTTAACTTCTTTGGGCCTCAGTTACCTAATCTGTAAAATGGGGATGAAGACTGTGAGCCCCCCGTGGGACAACCTGATCACCTTGTTATCCTCCCCGGTGCTTAGAACAGTGCTTTGCACATAGTAAGTGCTTAATAAATGCTATCATTATTATTATTATAAAATAGGGAACACGCCAAGCCGCACTGCAAGGCTCTCGCAGAAAGAGCCCGGGGATTGGAACCAGGAACCCGAATTCTAACAGCGGCTGACGGCCTGTGCCTCCATGAAATCTGGGAAAGATTGTACTTCTTCCCACTCCCTTTAGCTCCAAATCATTCCATCAGATCACTCCATCAGATTGGAAGCTCCTTAGAGAAGCAGCGTGGCTTAGTGGATAGAACCCGGGCCTGGGTTGTAATCCCGGCTTTGCCACATGTCTGCTGTGTGACCTTGGACCAGTCACTTGACTTCTCTGGGCCTCAGTTACCTCATCTGTAAAAACGGGGATTCAGAAGGTGGGCCAGATGTGGGACAGGGACTGTGCCCAACCTTGTAACTTGTATCTACTCCCAGGGCTTAGAACAGCGCTTGATCCATACTAAGCCCCTCCTGTCTGATCTCCCATCCTCCTGTCTCTCCCCGCTTCAGTCTATACTTCACTCTGCTGCCCGGATTATCTCTGTAGAGAAATGCTCTGGGCATGTTACTCCCCTCCTCAAAAATCTCCGGTGGCTGCCTGTCAACCTACGCATCAAGCAAAAACTCCTCACTGTCGGCTTCAAGGCTGTCCATCAAATCGCCCCCTCCTACCTCAACTCCCTTCTCTCCTTCTCCCACCCAGCCCGCACCCTCCGCTCCTCTGCCACTGCTCACCTCCTCACTGGGCCTCGTTCTCGCCTGTCCCGCCATCAACCCCCGGCCCACGTCCTCCCCCTGGCCTGGAATGCCCTCCCTCCGCACATCCGCCAAGCTCGCTCTCTTCCTCCCTTCAAGGCCCTACTGAGAGCTCACCTCCTCCAGGAGGCCTTCCCACACTGAGCCCCCTTTTTCCTCTCCCCCTCCCCATCCCCCCCGCCCTACCTCCTTCCCCTCCTCACAGCACCTGTATATATAGGACAGTACAAACGCTTAGTACAGTGCTCTGCACACAGTAAGCGCTCAATAAATATGATTGACTGATTGTTTGCACAGATTTATTACTCTATTTATTTTACTTGTACATATTTACTATTCTATTTATTTTGTTACTGATGTGCATATAGAGAAGCGGCGTGGCTCAGTGGAGAGAGCATGGACTTTGGAGTCGGTGCTCATGGGTTCAAATCCCGGCTCCGCCAACTGTCAGCTGTGTGACTTTGGGCAAGTCACTTCACTTCTCTGGGCCTCAGTTACCTCATGTGTAAAATGGGAATTAAGACTGTGAGCCCCCCCCGTGGGACAACCTGATCACCTTGTCACCTCCCCAGCGCTTAGGATAGTGCTTTGCACATAGTAAGAGCTTAATAAATGCCATCATCGTCATATAACTATAATTCATCACCATCAATCGTATTTATTGAGCGCTTACTATGTGCAGAGCACTGTACATTCTATTTGTTCTGACAATATTGACACCTGTTCACATGTTTTATTTTGTTGTCTGTCTCCCCCTTCTAGACTGTGAGCCCATTGTTGGGTAGGGACCATCTCTATATGTTGCCGACTTGTACTTCCCAAGCGCTTAGTACAGTACTCCGCACACAGTAAGCGCTCAATAAATACAATCGAATGAATGAATGAATGAACAAGTACCACAACTATTACTGCTTATTATCCTTAAGGACAGGAAACCTGCTTCTGAATTCCATTTTGTGCTCCAAACACAAGACATACTTTGGATCGACTGAATGAATCGATCTGGGGAAGACACCTACCCTTTCCGGACCTGTTTACTCCCCACTCTACCCCCCAAAATGGGGAACTCACCTTGAAAATATTCACCCAGAGCATCCAGATGGGTGACACTGGATAGTGAGAAGCCTCACTGAAGCACGCCACGGTTGGGGAAACTAAACTAGCTGCGCAAACAATAAACGTGTGGGACAACCATTCTGATTTTTGATGGATTTAAGATCCACTGGACGTAAAAGAGCGTGTGAAAATTGTTATCCCTCTGACCTTAGTCCCTTTCCTGTTTAGAACCACAGATTAATAAGAGGAAATTAAGTACGAAAGCATTACACTACCATTAAGAGTCAAATATCGTCACCAAATACGCAGCAATTGCACATCTCTCTGTACTTAACTCGTTCCTTTGTGCAGATTTATGTCGGCACATATGTTACACGGAATCTCTCATTGTCTGAGAGCCCATCGATACTTCCCTGCGATGGTCTGACAGTCGGAATGCTAACCCTCCTGTGAAATATTTATTTCTGCATTCTATTCCAAAGCACCTACATTAATTGTATTACCAACTGAATGATTTCATCAAGTAAACGCCGAGAGGTTCTCCTCCACAGAACTGGCAGCCTGACGTATTAAATATTAAAAACATTTCATCATTTTTTCTCAGTGTGATTAAAGTGCTTTACTAGGTGACAAACCCAGGGAGATCAAGTCCGCGAACCGTGTTGAGGGTAAAGCCACTTAGGCCATTAAAGACCGACAGCACGCTCACGGGCGAGATCCATTAGACAGTTCAACGGAAGCGTTTCCTGTGTTAAGTTTTCAGTTGCAGAGGGGGACGCTAATCGACTTATCCAATCTTCTTTTTTATCTCCCTCTCTCTCGTTCCCGCCTTTCGGGGTGAGAAGGCCTTCCGTTTACCACTGTGAATAGTGGAGAGGACTTCATTCAGTCAGTCAGTCGCATTTTGTGAGCAGGCACTGTAGTAAGCGCGTGGGAGAGTACAACATGACAATAAACAGGCACGTTCTCTCCCCACAGCAAGCTTATGGTTCCTCTAGACTGTGAGTGCCTTTGTGGGCAAGGAATGTGTCTACCAACCCTGTTACAGTGTAATAATAATTATAATAATAATAATGATGGCATCTGTTAAGCGCTTACTATGTGCCGAGCACTGTTCTAAGCACTGGGGAGAATACAAGGTGATCAGGTTGTCCCACGTGGGGCTCACAGCCTTCATCCCCGTTTCACAGATGAGGTAAATGAGGCCCAGAGAAGTGGAGTGGCTTGCCCAAAGTCACACAGCTGACAATTGGTGGAGCCGGGAATTGAACCCATGACCTCTGACTCCAAAGCACGGGCTCTTTCCACTGAGCCACGCTGCTTCTCTGTACCCTCCCAAGCGCTTAGTACAGAGCTCTGGTCACAGTGAGTGCTCAATAAATAACACTGATGGATTGTCCTTTAAGGGCAGCGACCGTGCCAACCAAATCTATTGTACTGTTCTCTGCTAAGCACTTAGTAATAATAACAATGATCACATTTATTAAGCTCTTACTATGTGCAAAGCACTGTTCTAAGCGCTGGGGAGGTTACAAGGTGATGAGGTTGTCTCTCTGGGGGGCTCACAGTCTTAAACCCCATTTTACAGATGAGGGAACTGAGGCTCAGAGAAGTGAAATGACTTGCCCAAAGTCACACAGCTGACAAGTGGTGGAGCCGGGATTTAAACCCATGACCTCTGACTCCAAAGCCCGGGCTCTTTCCAGTGAGCCACGCTGCTCTGCACCCAGAGAGCGCTCAATAAATACCATCCTTGGGAAAATTTTTCAGCTGAGGCTCTAGCACGGCCTAATATTAATAATTATACACAATTATTATAATAACATATAGCAATAATATATAGTAATAGTATATTAGTATAATTAATATTGAGAAGCAGCATGGCTTAGCGGAAAAATCACGGGATTGGGAATCAGAGGATGTGGGTTCTAATTCCAACTCAGCTGCTTGTCAGCTGTGTGACTTTAGGCCAGTCACTAAACTTCTCTGTGCCTCAGTGACCTCATCTGTAAAATAGGAATTAAGACTGTGAGCTCCATGTGGGACAACCTGATTGCCTTGTATCTACCCCAGTGCTTAGAACAGTGCTAGGCACATAGTAAGCACTTAACAAATATAATAATAATAATAATAATAATAATAATAATAATAATAATAATAATAATAATAATAATAATAATAATAATAATAATAATATTTGGAGAGCCCCTAGAAAAAAATCAATGAATTAATAGTACCTACTGAGCGCTTACTGGGTGCACCAGAATATTACAGCATTTTCATTTTAGGGGAGAGAGGAAGAAGACAGAGAGAGGAAAATTCACCTGAGTTATTCTGCCTGCAGAATGTCTACATATTTTTCCAACATCTCGGCAAAATTATGCATTTCAAAAAGACTGTAGGCATTCAAATGATTGTCAGTCATGCAAATAATCACTTACTTACACTCTATGAGTTCGCTTTGGATAAAGCAAATTACCATTTGAAAATAACTCGGAAAAGACTGTGGGCTAAGACCTCGCTTTATGAATCTTCCCTCGGACCCAATATTTCTTAACCTTTTTCTGCTCGGTCGCCGTTTGGCTTCAGATCTGTCGGGGGTGAGGCGATCTTTTCGAATAATCATTTCCCGGACCCAGGTGGGCTCACAAGTATTTAAATAACAATAAGAATGATGGTATTTCTTAAGCGCTTACTATGTTCCGAGCACACGCGATCCTGCGGGAGAGGCTACAAAAATCTCATGGACCCCGAAACGCCGGTTCCGAGAACTTTCCTTGGGCTTCCGAACAGAGCAATCGATCGACCCCCGCCTCCCTCGGCTTTTCGATGGCCTTGCAACTGCTCCTTTGCCTGGATGATAAGCAGGTAATCCGAGTTATCTATATGTAGATAACATATATATATATATGTAGATATATATAGATAGATATATATAGATAGATAGATAGATAGATATAGATAGATATGTTGCCAACTTGTACTTCCCAAGCGCTTAGTACAGTGCTCTGCACACAGTAAGCACTCAATAAATACGATTGATTGATTGATTGATTGATTGATCTAATGAACAGGGTCACGCCCTCCTCCGTTTCTCACAGTGGGTCGTGGTCAGTCTAGATCTAAACACAATCATCTGTTTGATGATTGCGGCGGGGGACGTGGTGGCTTGTCAGAAATTCCAGGACGTCTGTCAGGCAGTCCCGGTTAATCTGCAACTGTCCAATCCCATGGATTCGGGATTCGGGTCGGTCCCGGGGGCCTTTGGGAAGGGGTTGGGTAAACTCAGCCTCGGGAAGGACCTCTCGACTGCTCACCAAATCTCTTCTAAACTTCCCTGGGTGGGCTCTCTCTGGAGGCCTTTCCTCTCCTCTCCCCACCTTCTCTTCCCTTATTGGGGCACAATCGATCAATAGATGTTATTTACTGAGCACTCACTGAGTGCACAGCACTCTACTAGGCGCATAGGCAGTAATACTACTACTACTACTAATAATAATGGCATTTATTAAGTGCTTACTATGTGCAAAGCACTGTTCTAAGTGCTGGGGATGTAATAATAATAATAATAATAATAATAATAATAATAATAATAATAACATTTATTAAGCGCTTACTATGTGCAAAGCACTGTTCTAAGCGCTGGGGAGGTTACAAGGAGATCAGGTTGTCCCACGGAGGGCTCACAGTCTTAATCCCCATTTTACAATTGAG
Source organism: Tachyglossus aculeatus (assembly GCF_015852505.1). Lineage (NCBI taxonomy): Eukaryota > Metazoa > Chordata > Mammalia > Monotremata > Tachyglossidae > Tachyglossus > Tachyglossus aculeatus. The sequence continues at coordinate 39,323,873 of NC_052074.1, forward strand.
GGAACTGAGGCACAGAGAAGTGAAGTGATTTGATCAAAGTCGCACAGCTGACAGTTGGCGGAGTCAGGAATCGAATCCATGACCCCTGGCTCCAAAGCCCATGCTCTTTCCATTGAGCCACACTGCTTCAGCCCATATGCAGTCCCTTCACACCCACACGTCAGGAATCACTCCTGTGATCCCTCCTCACTGCATCTCCCACCCACCCCGCAAGTAAAGTGCTCTGCACACAGTAAGCGCTCAATGAATATGATTGAATGCATGAATGAATGAATGAATGAATGAAGGCGTCTCGAGCCACCCCGGCCATCCTGGCTCCTGCTCGGACGCTCCACTGATTCAGCTGTTCCACCCTGACCTCCACTGTGCATTCCCGATGATCCCAGGGACATCGATTATAACACGTTGGCACGTGAAAAGCGTGAGATCTGATTGGGACGGAAAAGAATGCAGAATTGGGAGTCAGGGCACCTGGTTTCTAATCAATCAGTCAATCAATCATATTTATTGAGTGCTTACTGTGTGCAGAGCACTGTACTAAGCGCTTGGGAAGTACAAATTGGCAACACATAGAGACAGTCCCTACCCCACAGTGGGCTCACAGTCTAATCAATCAATCAATCAGTCGTATTTATTGAGTGCTTACTGTGTGCAGAGCACTGTACTAAGCGCTTGGGAAGTACAAGTTGGCAACATATAGACTAGACTGTGAGCCTGCTGTTGGGTAGGGACCGTCTCTATATGTTGCCAGCTTGGACTTCCCAAGCGCTTAGTACAGTGCTCCGCACACAGTAAGAGCTCAATAAATACGATTGAATGAATGACTCTTCCCTCCCGCTCTTTCGCAGGAGCTTCTTCCCGCATCCGGGGGCTTTCAAGCTCTCAACGACCGCGTCCCCTCCACCAACGTCCCCCCGAAGCAGCTGCTCCCCTCACAACCGTCGGGCGTCGGGCCTGCCCTCCTACATCCACGTGACACGGGCCTCGACTACAGAGGCCCACCCGCTACTGGACGCCTCCACCGCCTCAGGGGCAAACTGTTTTTTTGGAACATTTGAGGAAACGAAAGAAGAGGCGGCTGGCTGGACCGCTGAGGGCCCCGCTCGGTCCCCACAGCCGGAGGACTGTGCCCGGCGGACTGACCTGCTCACGTCCGGAAACAGGATGGGGTAGTGGAGGACGCGGCACTTGGGTCTGATGGCGTCCTCCAAGCCCTTGGGTCTGTGGTCCGGGATCAGCCTCGTGAACGTCCCGATGGAGGTGAGGAAGGACTCCATGTTGAAAGCCGAGTTGAACACCACCACGTCAGCCACGAGACTGCAAGGAACGGAGAGAAATAAATCGGGGCCGGGGGAGACAGGCCTCCGGATGATCGGGGCTCTGCCGTCGGCTGACACCCATCAATCAACCGTTGGCATTTACGGGACGCTTACTGCGTGCAGGGCAGTGTACTGAGCGGTTGGGAGAGTGCGATATAGTAGAGTCGGTAGACGCGATCCCCGACCGCAAGGACCACACGACCTATGGAAGATGCCAATATAAAGAGCTCGGGCTCTTTATGTTGCCAGTTTGTACTTCCCAAGTGCTTAGTACAGTGTTCTGCACACAGTAAGCGCTCAATAAATATGACTGGTTGATTGATTGATGTTGTGAGTCAGGAGTCATGGGTTCTAATTCCAGCTCCTCCACTTAGCTGTGTGACTTTGGGCAAGTCACTTAACTTCTCTGTGCCCCAGTGACCTCATCTGTAAAATGGGGATTAAGACTGTGAGCCCTCCGAGGGACAACCTGATCACCTTGTAAGCTCCCCAGCACTTAGAACAGTGCTTTGCACATAGTAAGCACTTAATTAATGCTATTATTATTATTATTATTATTATTATTATCATTATCATTATTATTATCATTATTATTATTATTAATGGGTAGAACCCAGGCTTGGGAGTCAGAAGGACCTGAGTTCTAAACCCAGCTCTGCCACTCATCTGCTGTGTGACCTTGGGCAAGTCGCTTCACTTCTTTGGGCCTCAGTTTCCTCATCTGTAAAACAGGGGTTAAGACTGTGAGCCCCACAGGGATATGGACTGGGTCCAACCTGATTGGCTCATAGAACTGTGCTTGGCCCACGGTAAATGCTTAACAAATGACATTAAAAAAGGAAAAAGAGGAATAGCTCCCTGGGCTCCCTCAAAAGCCGGAGTCAGCAGGAGGCCGGAGGAACCCCGCCTGGAAGCTGGCCAGGTCCTTGCCCGCCTCCTAATCCCGGCTCTGCCGTTTGTCTGCCGTGTGACCTTGGGCAAGTCATTTCACTGCTCTGTGCCTCAGTTATCTCATTTCTAAAATAATAATAATAATAATAATGGCATTTGTTAAGCGCTTACTATGTGCAAAGCACTGTTCTAAGCGCTGGGGGAGGATACAAGGTGATCAAGTTGTCCCACGTAGGGCTCACAGCCTTCATCCCCATTTTACAGGCGAGGTCACCGAGGCACAGAGAAGTGAAGTGACTTGCCCAAAGTCACACAGCTGACAAGGGGCGGAGCCGGGATTTGAACCCGTGACCTCTGACTCCAAAGCCCGGGCTCTTTCCACTGAGCCACGCTGCTTCGGATTGAGACCGTGAGCCCCACGTGGGACAAGGATTGCGTCCAACCCGATTGGTTTGCATCCTCCCCAGCCCTTAGTACTGTGCCCGGCACACACGATAAGCGCTTAACAAATACCATTAAAAAATAACTAAATCTAACATCTTAGAACAGGGCTTGGCACATAGTAGTAAGTGCTTAACAAATACCATAATTATTAATTATTATTCTTATTATCCTCTTGCCCACGGACAAGCCAAGCGAGGCGGAGATCCATCTCCTCCCTTGCCCATTGGGGAGGAGAGGAGAGTCGCTTTATCCCCTCTCTGTCTCAACCGAGACCGTCTTTTGACAGGCGAGACGGATGAGTGGGGGCCGCTAAGAAGAGATGAAGGCAGAGCGGTCCTCACCGGGAATGCAATTCCAACCATTTGCATCCTCTCACAGTTCCGCGTCTCTAAGCTGAAATGAGAGGTGAGGCAAGATCGTTTGGGAAGTAGGGGTGGTGATGGCGGGGTGGGGGGGATGGGGGTGGGAAGCTCCCATTAACATTAAAACCCAGGCATAAAGAGAAAAATGGGCTTCATTTTCGTCCCAGTAATTTCTCAAGAGTAATAAACGCACATAATCTGGGGGAAGGCGCCGTGCTAATTCAAGAAACCGCAAGAAAATTGCAAGTGTTTTCTAAACTGAGATAGGAGAAGATGGTTTGGGGTTTTAACAACATATCTCCCCCTCTCCGTTTCACTACAATATATTTTTATTTTATTATGAAATTTGAAAATGGCTGGGAGATGTTTATGAGACGTTTCACGAGAAGCAGTTCCACTCCACTTTGATGGCGCTGATACTTCTCCGTCAAGGAAAAGCTTGTAAAAATGATGGCAGGAGCACATTTCACACGAGGTTTGGAGCAAATGAGGATTGCCTTTTAGAAAGTTTGCAGGGCAACTAAATCAGGTTACATCTATGCGGGCAAAAGAGCGTGCGTGTGTGTGGGCGCGTGTATGTGATGATAATGATTATAATTCTAATTATGGCGTTTGTTAGGCCCTTACCTACGTGCCAGACATTGTGCTAGACAAAAAATAATCAGGTCAGATGCAGCCCTTGCTCTACAAGGGGTTCCCAGCTTAAAGGGGAAGGAGAACAGATATTCAATTCATAGTTACAGGTGAGGAAACAGAGGCCCAACTGTGAAGTAGGTGGTAAGTGGTGGGGGACCAGGATTAGAACCCAGATCCCCTGATTCCCTGATTCTCTTTCCACCAGAACATGCTACTTCTCACTGTGTGTGTTTGCGTGTGCGTTGCGTTTTCACTTTTGTGTTTTACAGATCAACTGTCCATTGAAGTTGTTGATAACAGCTAATTCGGATGGGCCGACGCTGTTCACTGAGCTCAAACTGATTCACCTCCAGCCCCTTAGGGACCCACTTCTCAAACGTCTTGTCCCAAGGTTTTCTTGGGCGGGGCGGGAGGGTGGAGGAGGGTGTGTTATTAATTTTTTCATTAACTTCATAGCAGAAAATACATTCGTAAGGGATCGGGATCTTTAAAAAGCCATGGTGTTTTAGTTCTCACCATTTTGGAACGTAAAATGGAGGAAAAGTCCAGGCACATTTTTGTTTGTGCGTTTTTCACAAATCCCTCTGTCCTGAAATTCATCACACTGCTGCCTTATGGATTCCTTTCGGTTGATTCCTCTCTAAAGCTTGATTGTCGTTCAGGCAGCAGAAGGAGAGGGGTCAGCAGGCCGAGCCTGGTGGCTCTCCCTTCACTGAAATCCTGGCTGAATGATGAAGCCAAATTAGCATCAAATTTACCGAACATTCCCTGGCCCCCGACCTTCTTCTATGTTGCCAACTTGTACTTCCCAAGCGCTTAGTACAGTGCTCTGCGCACAGTAAGCGCTCAATAAATATGATTGATGGATTGATTCTAAATCCTACGATCCCCCTTCGATCATTTCGACCTTATGGGGTCCCAGATCTGGAATTCTGATCAGGGATAATTCTATCGGAAGATCTTGGATTCTCGGAATTAGACTGTAACAATCTGCGAAACTGGCTCAGGAGAATGCTAAATAATCCCGATGGTGTCCGGTAAGTCTCTCCTAGGTGCTAAGCGTTCTGCTAAATGCTGGAGTGGATACAACACAATACAATCAGATAGGACGCAGCCCCTGTCCCACATGTAGATCACAATCGCAGGGTGGGGGAAGAACAGGTATTTCATCTACAGTTTAAAGATGAAGAAACTGAGGCGCAAAATTAATAATGATAATAATCATAAGGATAATAGTAATTGTGATATTTGTAAAGCATTTACTATGTGCCAGGCACTCTATTAAGCGCTGGGATCGATACAAACAAATTGGGTTGGACATAGTCTCTATCGCTCATGTGACTCACAGGCTTAATCCCCATTTTAATCCCCAAGAGAAGCAGCGTGACTCAGTGGAAAGAGCACTTGGGAGTCAGAGGTCATGGGTTCTAATCCCAGCTCCGCCACTTATTGGCTGTGTGGCCTTGGGCAAGTCACTTAACTTCTCGGTGCCTCAGTTACCTCATCTGTCAAATGGGGATTAAGACTGTGAGCTCCACGTGGGACAACCCGATCACCTTGTATCCCCCCAGCGCTTAGAACAGTGCTTCACAAATACCGTCATCATTATTATTATTATTTTACAGGTGAGGGTGCTGAGGCCCAGAGAAGTGAAGTGACCTGCCCAAGGTCACCCAGCAGACAAGTGGCGGAGCCGGGATTAGAACCCATGAGCTTCTGATTTCCAGGCCCGGGCTCTATCCACTAGGCCAGGCTGCTTCTTTAAATTAAGTGACTTGCTCAAAGTCACAAAGCAGACAATTGGTGGAACTGGGATTAGAATCCAGGACAGCGGGCTCCTTGTGGGCAGGGAATGCCAACTTGTACTTCCTAAGTGCTTAGTACAGTGCTCTGCACACAGTAAGCTCTCAATAAATACAATTGATTGATTGAATGTGTCTACCAACTCTTCTGCACTGTTCTCTCCCATGTGCCTAGCACAGTGTTTGGCACATAGTGCTCAATAAATTGATCGACTGATTGGGTCTCCTGCCTCTCATTCCAGTGCTCTTTTCACTGTACTCGTACTGTACTTCAGTCTTAAAACTTGTCGACAAGACCACCCAAACAATCCCAGGCACAGGGGACGGTTAAGTGACTCGCCCACGGTCACCCAGCAGGGCAGGATTCAAACTCAGGTCTCCCAACTCCCAGTCCTGCCCTCTTTCCACTTTGCCTGTGGCCGTCGGCTCCCCACGGTGCATGCGGCCTCGCCCTGGGCCGCGGACGACACCGCCTCCGGAAACTCCTGCCTCCACGCTTACCACGACAGGATCTGGTTGTAGCCGAACTGAAAATCCCTCTCCTGGCACTTCCGGACCGGATACACCAGCTGGTTCTCGTGGAAGTAAAGGATCTTCCTCAGTTTCCCCAGGTCGGGCCGGAGGGCGGCCAGTTCGGACAGATTAAGCACCGAGCTGGCGAAGAGGATCCTGCGGAGGAAGGAGAATGACATTTGGTGACGAGGAACATGGTCAGAAGGGTCACTGAGGACCCTTCCCATTCCCCGCCTCGTTCCCCCCGCAGCCTGCCAACCCGCACGAGAAAAACACAGCCCCTATAGAGACACATCAATAGCTGATCCTTAATACCATGTCACTGAATTCTAAGTTTTGATCTCTTAAAAAGCAGCTGCTAAGAACTCGACTAGAAAAGCGACGAATCTCGTTGGACGGCTCGGCTCAGTTACAGAGAGATGCAAAATAATAAAAAAAAAAAGGGAAAAAAAAAAGGCCGGATGGATTTTATTGAAAAAGGCAAGAAAAGCTGTGTCTGAAGGACGAATGGAACAAAGATAAGGCTGGTTGGGGAATACTTGCTTGCCATTTTCATTACACTTTACTTCTTTATGCAACCAACTACTGAAATTCAATATAGGAGCCGGGATGGCATATGTTCCATGTTATGACAAAAAAAAAAAAATTAAAAAAAAACACCCTTTTGATTTATGCAGTAGACTTATCTAGCGTGGTCTTTTTTCTTCCCTTGCCATGTTTCCTTCACTGTTTTTATAAAGTAGCCTCCGTGGGTTGTTTTATCTTTTCTTCTCCATTACTGGACTAGTAATGGCTCCATATACACTGGAGAGGCTGGGGGAGGGAAGGAGAGAGAAGAGGAAGAAGGGTGGGAAAGACAAAAAGATAGAGAGGGAGACAGATGGGGCGGTGGAGGGGAGAGACAGAGAGAGGGAGGGGGAGAGAAAGAGATCGGAAAGAGAACGGGGAGAAGAGAGGAAAAGAGAGGGGCCCCAAAAGGGTGGTATAAGGAGGATCTCTATATCTTGCCAACTTGTACTTACCAAGCACTTAGTACAGTGCTCTGCACACGTAAGCGCTCAATAAATACGATTGAATGAATGAATGAATGAATGAATGAGGATGCTGACCGCAGGAAATCAGCTTAAATTGAAGCAGGGGGGTGTGGGAAGGACCTGGTGACATCCAGGGTGATGGGACACTGTGACTGACCACCTTAAGAATTGGAAAAGTTTGATTGATTGGATGCCACGTTTCTGGTGCCGGCATTCGTTACCCCCCCCCCCCCCCCGCCCCAATGCATCTCCCTTAGCCTTTAATCAATCAATCAATCAATCAATGGTATTTACTGAGTGCTTACTGTCCACAGAGCACTGTACTAAGTGTGAGGGAGTCCACAGTACAACAGAATTAGCAGACACTTTCCCTGCCCATAACGAGCTGACGGTCTGGAGGAATAGACAAACATCAAAATGTATAAATAATAATAATAATAATGGTATTTGCTAAGCACTTACTATGTGCAGAGCACTGTTCTAAGCGCTGGGGAGGTTACAAGTTGATCAGGTTATCCCACGGGGGGCTCACAGTCTTAATCCCCATTTTATACATGAGGTAACTGAGGCATGGAGAAGTGACTTGCCCAAAGTCACACAGCTGATAGTTGACGGAGCCAGGGTTTGAACCCATGACCTCTGACTCCAAAGCCTGTGCTCTTTACACTGAGGCACGCAATTTAAAGAAATGTATATAAGTGCTGTGGGGCGATTATTGAATGCCTAAAGGTCATAGATCCACTTATTGGGAGGCAGGTCTTCCTATACTGCTTAGTTCTACAATTATGTCTTTTTTTTTTAATGGTACTTGTACTATATGCCAGGCTCTGTACTATGCTCTGGGGTAGACACAAGACATTCAGGTTGGACACAGTCCCTGTCCCACATACGGCTCACAGTCTTAATCCCCATTTCACAAATGAGGGAACTGAGGCACAGAAAATGAAGTGACTTGCCTGAGCACAAACAGCAGATAAGTGGCAGAGACAGGACTGGAACCCAGGTCCTTTTGACTCCCGAGCCTGTGCCCTTTTCAGGGGGCCAAGCTGCTTCTCAGCGGGGCTTACATTTTTTGTAACCATGTGTTTGTATGTTTTTCCCTCTATTTCCATTGAAACTGCGCCTGCCTTTCTCCACTATTAGATGATAAGCTCCTCCAGGGTGGAGAACACCTTTGACTTTCATTGGGAGCGCCCAGTACAGTGCCCTGCATCCAGCTGGTGGCCAGCAGACCACTCCACACCACGTAATTATACTGCTTTGCACATAGTAAGCACTTAATATATATGTATATATGTTTGTACGTATTTATTACTCGATTTATTTATTTATTTTACTAGTACATATTTATTCTACTTATTTTATTTTGTTAGTATGTTTTGTTTTGTTGTCTGTCTCCCCCTTCTAGACTTTGGGTAGGGACCGTCTCTATATGTTGCCAACTTGTACTTCCCAAGAGCTGAGTACAGTGCTCTGCACACAGTAAGAGCTCAATAAATACGATTGAATGAATGAATGAATGAATTAATGCAATCATTATTATTATTATTAATTAGTCAGCACTGTGCTCTGTAATCAGCAGAAGCCCAGCAGAATCCTTCATACCCAGAAGGTGGTGAGGGCAGCATTTCACTATAATGTACTAGGCATCCAGTACAGAGCCAGACAACCAGTACAGTGCTCCCCACATGACAGGCACCTGTAAGCTCACTGTGGGCAGGGAATGTGTCCATTCAATGCTATATTGGACTCTCCCACATGCTTAGTATAGTGCTCTGCGCACAGTAAGTGCTCAATAAATACAATTGATTGTACAGTGCTATGCTCACAGCAGGCGCCCACTGCAGCGCTCGGCCCACAACAGGTGTCCAGTATAACGTCCAACATCCAGTAGGCCTTCAATAAATACAGTTGAATCAAGTGAGGTTATTATTTAATAAATCTTAATGAGGTGAACTTTATCAACCCCCTCAATCGATATACAAGAGGTAAGTCACAAAGGGAGAGCAAAACCACTAGGAACATGGTAATCCCTGACGGCTGTTACAGGAGCCCTAGTGAAATTAAAGAGTTTATCGCAGCAGAAAGACATTCTAAGGTTTCTACGGTTAATTTTTTTTTAATTAACGTAAAATCAGAGAAAGCAGAGTTAGGCAATCTCTCGCAAACATGCTACATTACAATCGCTGTATAAACCGGATTAGTCCGTTATTACTATACTCCTACAGAATTAGGCTGTTTTTAGACCACCAAAGAGTTTAAAACTGCGGCTTTTGTCTCTGTAAGAGAAACCCATGTTTAAAATGTCTGCAAAATTCAAGTGAGAAACTCCATCATTAGCTTACCATCTCGCCAAAAGTACATCTGAGCTGCTATTACGGTAGTTTAACCCAAACCGCATGTTAATAAATACTGTCTTCCACGGGGAGCTCTCTTACACGTCCGCGCAAATCCCTTCATATTTCATCGCCCTGCGAGGACAAACCGACTCACGTGAGAGCTCCCCTCCGGGCGGAAGCCCGGCCTCTTGACTAGGGAATGCCTCCCGGGAAATCCGAGAGGGAAGAATTGAGAGTGGAGAGGAGAGAAGAGAGGCAAGAAGGAGGGAGGGAGAGAGGAGCTTAGCACCTCTTCCGTAACCATTCGCTGATCTCAAGTGACCATGACAGGGCCACCCAGCAGGGATTCCCAAGAGGTCCCCTTGCTTGCATTAGACTGTAAACCCTAGGAGGGTAGGGATCGTGACTACGTATTCTAGTGGACTCTCCTAAGCGCTCAGTACAGCACCTCTCACTGTACCTCAAGCTCATCTCTCTCGCCGCTGACCTCTCGCCCACTTCCCGCCTCTGGCCTGAAATGCCCTCCCTCCTCACACTGACAGATAATGACTCTCCCCCTCTTCAAAGTATATATGTTTGTACGTATTTATTACTCCATTTATTTTATTTGTACATATTTATTCTATTTATTTTATTTTGTTAATATGTTTTGTCTTGTTGTCTGTCTCCCCCTTCTAGACTGTGAGCTTACTGTTGGGTAGGGACCGTCTCTATATGCTGCCAACTTGTACTTCCCAAGTGCTTAGTACAGTGCTCTGCACACAGTAAGTGCTCAATAAATACAATTGAATAAATCTCTAGACTGCGAGCCCACTGTTGGGTAGGGATTCTCTCTATATGTTGCCAAGTTGTACTTCCCAAGTGCTTAGTACAGTGCTCTGCACACAGTAAGCGCTCAATAAATATGATTGATTGATTGATTGATTGATTGAAGGCACATTTCCTCCAAGGGGCCTTCCTCGATTCCCTTCTCCATCACCCTGACTTGCTCCCTTCATTCATTCCCCCCCTCCCAGCCCCACACCACTTATGTCCATAACTCTCCTTTGTTTATTTATTTATATTAATGTCTGTCTCCCCTTCTAGACCGTAAGCTCGTTGTGGGCCGGGAATGTGTCCGTCGATTGCTATATCACACTCTCCCAAGTGCTTAGTCCAGCGCTCTGCATACAGTAAGCGCTCAATAAATACAACCGACTGATTGACTGTAGACGCTAAGCCCTCAATAAATACCTCTGATTGTTCCGAACAACATTCCCCTACTGAGATGTCTCCATCCTGAGATGAACTGTTGAATTTCACTTGTGTTCCTGCACCGATCTAGCGGGGGAAGACCACACAAAACACATTTCGGGTAGGAGGGAAACTGGAACGGCAAAACAGATATAGAGAGGACGGGAGAGTTGATGTGTTCCAAAAGGCCAGATCATTCTAGTTACCAGTGTCATCACTGTCCCCTTATCGGTGCTGATTTACTGAAGGCCTCCCGAGTGCATAGCACTGAACTAAGCACTTGGGAAACTATAGAAAGAGACTCATTCCCTGCCCTTAAGGAGCTTACGATCCAATGAGGTAGATCAAACTCTGAAATTATTAGCAAACAGTAACAGTGTGAGGAAGAACAAGGATGTAACCAGTAGTGGTGTGAATAGGTCAGGAAATTGAGGCAGGGGGGCTTTTTATATTTTTAAAAAAAGGTATTTGTTAACTGCTTACTATGTGCCAGGTACTATACTAAGTGCTGGGGGAGATACGAGATAACCAGTCCATGTTCCACATGGGGCTTACAGTCTTAATCCCCATTTTACGGGGTATCAACCCATCAGTCATATTCATTGAGTGCTTACTGTGTATAGAGCACTGTACTAAGCGTTTGGGAGCATACAATCTAATAGAGTTGGTGGACACATTCCTTACCTTCCCAGACTGAGCCCCCTCTTTCCTCTCCCCCTCCCCCTCCCCCCTGCCCTACCTCCTTCCCCTCCCCACAGCACCTGTATATATGTTTGTACAGATTCATTACTCTATTTATTTTACTTGTACAGATTTACTATTCTATTTATTTTGTTAATGATGTGCATCTAGCTTTACTTCTATTTATTCTGATGACTTGACACCTGTCCACATGTTTTGTTTTGTTGTCTGTCTCCCCCTTCTAGCCCGTGAGCCCGTTTTTGGGTAGGGACCGTTTCTATATGTTGCCAACCTGTACTTCCCAAGTGCTTAGTAAGCGCTAAATAAATATGATTGAATGAATGAATGAATGCCTACCACAAGCTTACAGTCTAGAGGGGGAGACAGACATTAGTAGAAATGAATAAATTGCAAACGTGTACATAAGTGCAGTGGGGTTGAGGGAGGGGAGGAGACCAAAGTTCAAAGGAGATGCAGAAGGGATTGGGTGAAGAGGAAATGAGAGCTTAGACAGGGATCCCTTTCTCAAATTCCATTCCTTTCCTCTTTCCTCATCCCTACAATGATCCTCGGGGGCTTCAATATTCATTCATTCATTCAATCAATCAATCAATCGTATTTATTGAGCGCTTACTATGTGCAGAGCACTGTACTAAGCGCTTGGGAAGTACAAATTGGCAACACATAGAGACAGTCCCTACCCAACAGTGGGCTCACAGTCTAAAAGGGGGAGACAGAGAACAAAACCAAACATACCAACAAAATAAAATAAATAGGATAGAAATGTACAAGTAAAATAAATAAATAAATAATAAGAGTAATAAATATGTGCAACCATATATACATATATACAGGTGCTGTGGGGAAGGGAAGGAGGTAAGATGGGGGGATGGAGAGGGGGACGAGGGGGAGAGGAAGGAAGGGGCTCAGTCTGGGAAGGCCTCCTGGAGGAGGTGAGCTCTCAGCAGGGCCTTGAAGGGAGGAAGAGAGCTAGCTTGGCGGATGGGCAGAGGGAGGGCATTCCAGGCCCGGGGGATTCATTCATTCAATCGTATTTATTGAGCGTTTACTATGTGCAGAGCACTGTACTAAGCACTTGGGAAGTACAAGTTGGCAACATATAAAGATTATTCAATATCCCCTGATGATTCTTCCCCTGCCTATCTGCTCCACCCAGCTCTTCCACTCGCCGACTGGGCACACACATGAGCTCATCTCTAATCGCTGTGCAATCTCTACCCACACCAGTTCTGAAATCCCTCTGCCTGGCCACAACTTTCCCACCTGCCTTCTCTCCCCCACACCTCCTCTCCGCAAGTCTGTCCTGTCCCCCCCACAGAGACCGCCGATCTTTTGACCCCATCCAAATTTCTCGAGTCATCCCGGCCCAGACTACGTTCCCTGGATGACCAAATTAACGTCCTCAATACCACCCTCTCTACTGAACACAACTCTCTCTCCCCTATCCCTTCGTTGATCTCGTACCACTAACCCACGGCCCTGGATCACCTCCACAATCTGCTTCCTTCACTCCTGTGCACCAGCCGCAGAGCGCTCATGGGGGAAATCTAGATATCAGGCTGACCTCGTCCACCTCAAGTTCATCCTTACGTGCTTTAAATCTGCCCTCTCCTCTGCCTGGCACCCATACCCATTCCCTTCACCAATTGTAATTCCCTCCTCCAATCCCCTGTCCGGCTCCTCTCCCATATTTTGCCCCTAATGACCTGGCTACCTACTCTTTTGAGAAAATTGACACAATTAGGCATGGTCTCCCTAAAATCTCCCGGCTCCTCTCCAGTCCCTCCCACCTTCTGCACCTTCTTCAACTCTCCCACCTTTTCCAGCAGCATCTCTAGAAGAGATCTCCCGCCTTCTCTCAGAATCCACATCCTCCACCTGCACAACCAACCCCAACCCTTTTCACCTCATTTAAGCACTTGCTCCCTCCCTGACTGCCATCTTCAGCTAGCTGTTCACTCTCCAATGGCTTCTTCCACACTGCTGTCAAACACGCTCATGTCTCCCCTATCCTGAAAAAACCCTCCCACAGTTTTCTGCAGTTAGCATCCCATCTCCCCCCTACCATTCCTCTCCAAACTTCTTGAGTAAGTTGTCTACACCTGCTGTCTCAAATCCCTCTCCTCCAATTCTCTCCTTGACCCCCTCCTATCTGGCTTCCGAATCCTCCACAGAAATCACCCTCTCAAGGGTCACCAATGATCTCCTTCCTCCAAATCCAACAATCTCTACTCCATCTTAATCCTCCTCAACCTCTCAGCTGCCTCTGACACTGTCGACCATTCCCTTCTGGGAACAGCATCCCACCTCGATTTCACTGACACTCTCCTCACCTGGTTCTCTTCCTATCATGCTGGTGGCTTGTTCTGTCTTTTTCGCGGGCCCTCCTCTGCATCCCACACCCTCAAGGTTCAGTTCTGGGTCCCCTTCTATTCTCCATCTACACCCACACCCTTGGAGAACTCATTCATTCCCATGGCTTGAAATACCACCTCTATGCAGATGATTAAAAAAATCTACGTGGATGATTCCCAAATCTACATCTCCAGTCCTGCTCGCTCTCTCGCTCTCTCTCTCTCTCTCTCTCTCTCTCTCTCTCTCTCTCTCTCTCTAGCTCTCGCTCTCTCTCGCTCTCTCTTTCTCATCTTGTACTTCTTCCTTCCTTCAGGCTATCTCTACTTGGATGTCCTACCATCATCTCAAACTTAACATGACCAAAACACAGAACTCTTTATTTTCCCACCCAAACCCTGTTCTCCCCCTGACTTTCCCATCACTGTACCATTCTTCCTGTCTCACAAACTCATAACTCATAACCTGGGCATTATCCTTGCCTCATCTCTCTCATACAATCCACGTATTCAATCTAGCACTAAATCCTAACTGTCTAACCTTCACACCATTGCTAAAATCCATCCAAACTGCTACCACGTTATTCCAAGCATTTTTCCCATCCTGCAATGATTACCGTATCAGCTTCCTTGTTGACCTACCAGCCTCCTGTCTCTCCCCACTCGAGTTCTTACTTCACTCTACTGCCCTGATCATTTTACTCCAATTCAGGCCATGTTTCCCACTCCTCAAGAACCCTCAGTGGTTGCTCATCCACCTCCACATCAAACAGAAACTCCTCACCAATGGCTTCAGAGCACTCAGTCACCTTGTCCTCTCCTACCTCACCTCGCCGCTCTTGCTGAAAGTCACCGACCCTCTCTGAGCCTCAGTTTCCTCCTTCAGAAAATGGAGAAAGGGTATTTTCTCCCACATGGGACAGGGACCGTGGCTGATCTAATTGAATCCATCCCAGTGTCTAGCACATTGCAAGCGCTTCATTCCTACCACAACCATCCATTTTTCTGACTCCACATGGCGCTGAAAGTTAGCCAGGGCAAAATTCCAGTAGGAAAAATCCCCACATCTAAAGCCCGCGGGCCACCAGGGCAGCGGCACGATGATTCTAACTTTTATTGGATTTTATATTTCACGTCCGGCACCGTGAACACGTGCGGGGTAGAGTAATTTATAATCCATCGCTGCCGATGACAAGCCGCTGCTGGCTGGTTCGCTTAAAGATGGATTCGTGCACTGTTTCTTCCTTGTCTCCCTCGGAACAGAGTTCTGAGGCTTTTATCGTGGTGGCAGTGAGTTCTCCTCTGGAAGAACAGTGGCTCATCCACTGGAAATTCAGTGGAATCACTGGAAGCAGACACAGGACACGTGCCGCCAATGGTTGAACCCTCTGCTTCTGATACAGAGTCCTTAGTTCGATCGGCCGGTCTACTAATTCTATTGTCTAGTACTCTCCAAAGTGCTTAGTACAGTGCTTTGCACACAGTAAGCGCTCAATAAATAGGACTGATTGATAGTCCTGACTGAGCAACCTCTGGGTGCAGAACACTGTGTTGGTACTTGGGGGAGTGTGACAGAATTAGTAGAAATGGTTCCTTCCCCTTAGACTGTAAGCTTCTTTTGGGCAGCATCGCCTAGTGGATAGAGAACGGGCCTTGGAAAATAATATAATAATAATTATGGTATTTGTTAAGCGCTTTGCACTTACACTTAGCAGAGTAATCTGCTTATGGTAGTGCTCAGTAGATACAATTAATTGATTGATTGGCTGATTGACTGATAAATAAGAGAAGAGAAGCAGCGTGGCTCAGTGGAAAAGAGTACGGGCTTTGGAGTCAGAGGTCATGGGTTCAAATCCCGGCTCCGTCAATTGTCAACTGTGCGACTTTGGGCAAGTCGCTTCACTTCTCTGGGCCTCAGTTCCCTCATCTGTAAAATGGGGATTCATTCATTCAATCGTATGAAGACTGTGAGCCCCCTGTGGGACAACCTGATCACCTTGTAACCTCCCCAGTGCTTAGAACAGTGCTTTGCACATAGTAAGCGCATAATAATAATAATAATAATAATAATAATAAATTAAATATATATGTGTATATATTATATTATATAATTATATATAATAATTATAATATTATTGTTATCAATAGTTCTGACTGGGCAACCACTGAGTGGTTACATGCTTTACTTACTTTACTGCATGCTTGGGGCAATGTGACAGAATTAGAATATGTGATCCCTGACTTCTAGACTGTAAGCCCCTAGTTGACAGGGAAGTTTTCTACCAACTCTATGATACTGTACTCTCCCAAGTGCTTAGTACAGTGCTCTGCACATAGTAAGTGCTCAGTAAATACAGTTGATTGGTGGACTGACTGATATTTCTGAGAGTACAATCACTATATATGCTTTCTGTGCTATGATAGAATTAGTAGACAGACCTGCCCTCTGGACCGTAAGTTCCTTGGGGGCAGGGAACGTGGCTACCAACTCTGGCTTATTGTCCTCTCCCAAGTATTAGTGATAAAGAGAAGCAGCGTGGCTCAGTTGAAAGAGCCCGGGCTTGGAAGTCAGAGGTCATGGGTTCTAATCCCGGCTCCGCCACTTGTCAGCTGGGTGACTTTGGGCAAGTCACTTCACTTCTCTGGGCCTCAGTTCCCTCATCTGTAAAATGGGGATGAAGACTGTGAGCTGCACATGGGACAACCTGATCACCTAGTAACCTCCCCAGAGCTTGGAAGAGTGCTTTGCACATAGTAAGTGCTTAATAAATGCCATAATAATAATAATAATAATAATAATTATTATTATTATTATTATTATTATTATCACATAGTAAGCACTTAATAAATGCCATCATTATTCTCTAGGACTCAGTTCCCTCATCTGTAAAGTGGAGACCAAGACTGTGAGCCCCCTGTAGGGCAGGGACTGGGTCCAACCTGATTAGCTTGTGTCTGCCTCAGTGTTTAGTACAGTGCCTGGCACATAGTAAGCGCTTAACAAATGCCAGTTAAAAAAAGGTGACGGAGTATGTACTAAGGGCATAGAGCCACGGCAGGTGGAGACCACTTAAGCGCTCAGTTGATGCCACCCAGCAGCCATCGCAGTGTCACGTGGGGGTGGCACTTAGCCGGCATTATTATTTTATGTCCCGGCGACGGAGACAACGCTTTTCCATTCACTTAGCCCTCATCCCGAGTCCATCCCGGCTTCTGGCTAACGATCCCCGTTCTGATCACAATCTCCGGAGGGGAAACCCCGACCCCCGGGAGTCTCCTGGTCGCCCCCGGGGGACGCGGGGCTTCGGAAACGCGCCGTATCACCGTGACAGGCCTCCCGTCTTCGGCATCTCTAAAGTGGTTCGGGGATGGCCGCCTGCAAGACGGAAAGTCAATTAACATGCTAAGAGCACTTTGAGTCCTCGAGTGTACTGGGAACACTTTGTATGTTATTGGATCTACATAAACTAATGCAATTAGCCTATGAAATATTTATAACACGCCACATAATTAATCTATAGGAGAAACCCGGGCTGGGGCCTGGGCGGATAGCTCGCTTCCGACGGCCCTCTGACCTCCCGGGCTGAGCCCGCTGGTACTCCTGGGCTATTTCTCGCTCCCCGAGGGGGACTGGAGGGGTAGGGGGGACTGTCCGTCCTGAGTTGGGAATGGTCCTGTGGACGGTGGTGAGAAATTGGCGGAGCCCAAACTACCATGCCGAGGCTCCGGGATTGAGCACGTGTGACACAGCCCAGCCTGGAAGCACGAGGGTTGGCCCATCTGCTGCCAGTGAGACAATCAGTGGCATTTATTAATAGCAATTATAATAATGATGGTATTTGTTAAGCGCTTACTATGTGCCAAGCACCTTTCTAAGTGCTGGGGGAGATACAAGGCGGCCACGCTGCTTCTCATTTCTCATTTATTGAGCACTCACTGGGAGCAGGGCACTGTACTAACCGGAAAGAGCCCAGGTTTTGGAGTCAGAGGTCATGGATTCAAATCCCCGCTCCGCCAATAATCATCATCATCATCATCAATTGTATTTATTGAGCGCTTACTATGTGCAGAGCACTGTACTAAGCACTTGGGAAGTACAAATTGGCAACATAGAGAGACAGTCCCTACCCAACAGTGGGCTCACAGTCTAAAAGGGGGAGACAGAGAACAAAATCAAACATACTAACAAAATAAAATAAATAGAATAGATATGTACAAATAAAATAAATAAATAAATAAATAAATAAATAAATAAATAAATAGAGTAAAAAAAAAGCTGTGTGATTTGGGGCAAGTCACTTCACTCCTCTGTGCCTCAGTTCCCTCATGTGTAAAATGGGGATGAAGACTGTGAGCCCCCCGTGGGACAACCTGATCACCTTGTAACCTTCCCAGCACTCAGAACAGGGCTTTGCACATAGTAAGTGCTTAATAAATGCCATCATTATTATTATTATTATTCACTTCTCTGGGCCTCGGTCACTTCATCTGTAAAACGGGGATTAAGTCTGTGAGCCCCCGTGGGACAACCTGATCACCTTGTAACCTCCCCAGCGCTTAGAACGGCGCTTTGCCCATAGTAAGCATTTAATAAATGCCATTATTATTATTATTATTATTATTATTATTATTATTAACCGCTTGGGAAAATACGGTACAATAGACGTCGTCGACCCAATCTCTGCCTCATGGAGCCACGCTGCTTCTGGGATTTAGGCCCAGAGAAGTGAAGTGACTTGCCCAAGGTCACCCAGAGGGCAAGCGGCAGAGGCAGGATTAGAATTCAGGTCTTTCGACCCCGGGGCCCTTGCTCTTTCCACTCAGTTACGCTGTGTCTCAGAACTCCGGGGCTTTCTGATGAATGCTGTTCCTGACATCTCATCCGCTCAGGTGGACGGAATCTGTGATTAAAAAAAAAAGTCGCTTCAAAGCCCTCTCGGTATTTTCAAGACAGGCTCTGGCCCCTGCGACCCTCGGAAAGCCCCAGACACCCAAAGACCCGTGACCTTTCGACGGGAAGCCGGATTCCGAGCCAAGCCGGATCCTCCCAAGGATATTCCAGCAGACGTCAGAAAGTCAGACCGTCCCAGAAGCTGGGCATCTGGTAAGTCACGTCCATATGGAAGATGGAGACGTGTCAAACAACCCAAGCGACTTTTGGAGAGGATGGGAGACGGAATAAATAATTCAGCATCTTCGACACGTTCAAACAGCAGGTAGCGGCTCCGCTACCTGCTTCTGGGCTGTGCCAAAATGTAACATCAGTGGGTGCGGGAGTGTGGGGTGTGTGAACCAACGTGCGACAGAACACAAAGATCTGTTCCTCAAGGTACTTCCTTTTGGTGCGCAAAAAACGCATCTCGAACTGGTGATGGAGACAGAACATGAACGTAATGAAAACTTATTCTGAAAATAAGCCGTGGCGAACGCATTCTTTCCTGGACGATGAAAAACCGGCATTAATTTAACACTGGAGTTGAAATTCTATGTGTGGAAAGCCAAAAAAAAAAAGAAAGAAAGAAAGAAATCAGGAAATTCAAAATGATGGTTCCCTCACCAACCATAACTGGGTTTTTCCCTTTGCCTATATGAGCAGTTTGTATTACTGAAATGGCGATCCTTTCAGCCCTAATATCGGTTTATGCGACGTGACTGAATGAGGGATCCTGGGGGAACAATCGCTTTGAATTTCCAGACTTCTGTGCGTGCAAACTCTCAGCCATAAAACGGTATTTCTGGAGGGGCATGATCTGCTTCGCCTTTCCGGGCACTTTTTTAAGATCCTAAGAACGAGCCGTCCGGAGTGAAGAAATATTGATCGAGAAACAGGGTGGATAGAACATCCAATCTGTTTTTTTCATTACTACTATAACAATAATAATAATGATGATGGTGGCATTTGCCGTGAAGTGTCAGGCACTGTACTAAGGGCTGCCGTGGATAGAAGCACATTGGGTTGGACATCATTCCTGTCCCATTTGGGGCTCCCAGTCTTAATTCCCATTTCATAGATGAGGTAACTGAGTCCCCCGGGTAGGTAAGTGACTTGTCCGAGGTCACACAGCGGACAAGTGGTGGAGCCGGGATTGGAACCCAGGTTCTTTGTTCAGTTCACCTGGGTTGGTTCAGCGTTGAGATGAAAATGGAAAGGGGTGGTGGGAGAGGTGGGAAAATGGAAAGGTCCTTCTGACTCTGAGGCCCGGGAATAATAATAATAATAATAATAATAATAACAATAATAATAATAATAGCATTTATTAAGTGCTTACTATGTGCAAAGCACTGTTCTAAGCACTGGGGAGGTTACAAGGTGATCAGGTTGTCCCACATGGGGCTCACAGTCTTAATCCCCATTTTACAGATGAGGTAACTGAGGCACAGAGAAGTTAAGTGACTGGCCCAAAGTCACACAGCTGAACAGTGGCAGAGCGGGGATTTGAACTCATGACCTCTGACTCCCAAGCCCGGGCTCTTTCCACTGAGCCACGCTGCTTCTCTACTAGGCCATGCTGCTTCTCAGTATTCAATAGTAATAATAATGATAGCATTTGTTAAGCACTTACTATGTGGAAAGCACTGTTCTAAGCACTGGGGAGGATACAAGGTGATCGGGTTGTCCCACGTGGGGCTCACAGTCTTAATCCCCATTATACAGATGAGGGAACTGAGGCCCAGAGAAGTGAAGTGACTTGCCCAAAGTCACACAGCTGACAATTGGCAGAACTGGGATTAAAACCCATGATCCCTGACTCTCAAGCCCTTGCTCTTTCCTTTCTAGACTGTGAGCCCACTGTTGGGTAGGGACTGTCTCTATATGTTGCCAACTTGTACTTCCCAAGCGCTTAGTACAGTGCTCTGCACACAGTAATCGCTCAATAACTACGATTGATTGATTGATTGATTGATTGATTGATTACTACATGCCAGCGCTGTACTAAACGTGCTGGATTAGCCAGTCAGGTTGGACACAGTCCATGTCCCACAGGGGCAGTTTTAATCCCCGTTTTACAAGATGAGGGAAGAGAGGCTCAGAGAAATGAAATGACTTGTCCAAGGTCACACAGCAGACACGTGACAGAGCTGGGATTAGAACCCAGGTTCTTTGTTCAGTTCACCTGGGTTGGTTCAGCGTTGAGACGAAAAGGGAAAGGGGTGGTGGGAGAGGAGATGACTGTGTGCACGGGCATACTTGTGTGAGTGTGTGCAGGCATTTAATTGTGGCTGAGTGCATCATCATCATCATCAATCGTATTTATTGAGCGCTTACTGTGTGCAGAGCACTGTACTAAGCGTTTGGGAAGTACAAGTTGGCAACATATAGAGACAGTGCCTACCCAACAGTGGGCTCACAGTGTCCGTGTGCGCATTCACATGTGAAACTGTGCATGGGTGTATTGGTGTGGGCGGTGCAGGTGTGTATTTCTATGTGAGCACACGTGCTTGGGTGTATTTATAAGTGCCTTTGTGCATGCGCATGAGTGTGAATCCCTGGTGAAATCAGTCAGTCGGTCAATCGAAGTCACTGAGTGCTTACTTTGTGCACAGCGCTATACTAAGATCACGGGAGAATACGACAGAACGATCTACCCGACACATTCCCTGCCTCCAACGAGCTTACGGTCTAGAGAGAGGCCCGGTGGATCCAGAGGCTCCGGTCGACACGGAGGGAGGACGGACGGAGGAACCGGAGGTTCATCGGCTGAGCCTCTCCCCTCGGGTTTCTCCGCCGAAACGCCCCGCACAGGTGTTATTAATAAAAAGAGGGGGAAAAAAAAATCTATTTTCGACGAGGATGCTATTTTACAAGCTTTGAAGCTCACACATTCTCTCTAACTCAACTCAGCTTGGGCTCATCTGGAGTTGGAGCTCCGTCCTTTCATGTGGCGGCCTGCCAGGCGGCCCGCGAGGGAGGGGGTCTCCGCCCCGGCCCCCGTCGGCCCGGCGGGCATTGCCGGCGGCAGGACGTCGGGCGTGATTCGCCTCTCCCGGCCTCTCGCCGCTCCAACGGGACCCACGGCCCCATGTGTGCCCGCAGCTTCTGACGACGACGCGGATGTTTGACTCAAACCAGATGAGTCCCCACGACCGTCTTGCTACCAGGAAAGGACGGGGGCGGGGTGGGGGGTGAAGGGAGAGAGATCGGAGGGAGGCCGAGGGTCTCCCCAACCCTCCGCCCCCATGGGGAGGACTCGGGAGGTTTTCGTCTCTTATGGTGTTCGTTGAACGCTTACTCTGTGTACAGTGCTCTGCACACAGTAAGTGCTCAATAAATATGATTGATTGATTGACACGCACTCTTCTAATGGGTAGGTACAAGTTCATCAGGCTGGACCCAGTCCCTGTCCCATGGGGGGGCTCACAGTCTACACTGGAGGGAAGAGGATTTAATCCCCAATTTAGAGATGACGGAACGGAGGTACAGAGAAGTCAAGCGCCTTGCCCAAGGTCACACGGCGAGCGATCCGATCGGCGGGGCCGGCGTCGGAACCCGGGTCTTTCGACTCTCAGGCCTGTTGCGATGTGGGCAGGGAACGTGTGTACCAACTCTGTTCTGCTGTACCAATCAATCAATCAATCGTATTTATTGAGCGCTTACTGTGTGCAGAGCACTGGACTAAGCGCTTGGGAAGTCCAAGTTGGCAACATATAGAGACAGTCCCTACCCAACAGTGGGGTCACAGTCTAAAAGGGGGAGACAGAGAACAAAACCAAACATACTAACAAAATAAAATAAATAGAATAGATATATACAAGTTAAATAAATAGAGTAATAAATATGTACAAACATATATACATATATAAAGGTGCTGTGGGGAAGGGAAGGAGGTAAGATGGGGGGATGGAGAGGGGGACGAGGGGGAGAGGAAGGAAGGGGCTCAGTCTGGGAAGGCCTCCTGGAGGAGGTGAGCTCTCAGTAGGGCCTTGAAGGGAGGAAGAGAGCTAGCTTGGCAGATGGGCAGAGGGAAGGCATTCCAGGCCCGGGGGATGACGTGCGCCGGGGGTGCTGTACTCTCCTAAGTGCTTAGTACAGTGCTCTGCACACACAAGCGCTCAATAAAATGTTACTTGGGGAAGCCCGGGGTGTCTACAATCCTGAGTCGAATCCACTTGCCCGCCACCGCCTGAACGTTCAGTAAGTATCGCGGACCGATGGATCGATTGACTGGTCTTCGGGTATTCCCACCACCCATTCGGCCTAGTCATTTATGGGGACATCAGCCTTGGTCGATGAGATTCAAACTACACTAATAAGCTGTTTGGTTTCTTCCCGACTGGATCCCCGTGTTGTCATCCAAAGGGGCTGTCAGAGGCCGACTGATCCCCATGGCAGAACTATATTACCTAGGGCCAATGGTGAGCTACTAAAGTGGAAGATAAAACAGATCAGAAACAAGTCATCAAGAAAAGCTAAAGTCAGATGGGGAGGCCAATATAAGACGCCACTAATAGGTGACTATATCACATAATGACTTCAGTGTTGAAGGGTCCAGTCAAAAAATGTAAAGAAAGGGAAGAAGCTTGGCCTAATGGATAGAGCCCGGGCCTGGATTCTAATCCTGGCTCTGCCACTTGTCTGCTGGGTGACCTTGGGCAAGTCGCTTCACTTCAAAGCAGCGTGGCTCAGTGGAAAGAGCATGGGCTTTGGAGTCAGAGGTGATGGGTTCAAATCCCGGCTTCTACAATTGTCAGCTGTGTGACTTTGGGCAAGTCACTTCACTTCTCTGGGCCTCAGTTACCTCATCTGTGAAATGGGGATTAAGACTGTGAGCCCCCATGGGATAACCTGATCATCTTGTAACCTTCCCAGTGCTCAGAACAGTGCTTTGCACATAGTAAGCACTTAATAAATGTCATTATGGTTATTATTATTGTTATTGTTTTATTATTATTATTATTATTATTATTATTGCCGTTATTATTATTATTATTATTATTATTATTATTATTCACTTCTCTTGGCCTCAGTCACTTCATCTGTAAAATGGGGATTACGTCTGTGAGCCCCCGTGGGACAACCTGATCACCTTGTAACCTCCCCAGCACTTAGAATAGTGCTTTGCACATAGTAAGCGCTTAATAAATGCTATATTATTATTATTTATTATTATTATTATTATTATTATTATTATCTTCTCTGGGCCTCAGCCACTTCATCTGTAAAATGGGGGTTAAGACTGCGAGCCCCACGTGGGAGAGGGACTGTGTCCAACCAGGTTAACTGGTATCTACCCCAGTGCTTAGTAAAGTGCCCGGCACATTGTAAGCACTTAACAAATACCATTAAAAAAAAAAAAATATGCCACTCTATCTAGCTCACCTGGGAAACCACTGATGAAATGCTAAAAAAAAATCACTTCCCCTACATTCAGTGGAAAAGCTGTAGACTGCACCCATCCGTAAACACCCATTCATTCATCCAATTGTATTTATTGAGCGCTTACTGTGTGCAGAGCACTGTACTAACTGCTTGGAAAGTACAATACAATAAACAGACACATTTTCTGCCCTCAATGAGCTGAGATACGAAAAGATTCATCTCAGTAGAACATCTTAGAGTTTCAGTCAGTGTTTTTGCCACCGAACCACACAGGAAAATTTACGGGGGGAAACGGTCTTCATTAGCGACTCTGAAAACCTCTCTTCGAATCTCCTCTGAGATTTCTGCGGCCTCCACAAAAATCCTTGATCAAAAACTGCCCTTCGCCTCCTCCCCTGAACGCCATTAGTCACGGCACAGATCCTCCCGCCGCTCGGAGGTTGCGTCGATGCCACTCGGTAGCTTCTGATCAGTTCATTGCCAGCTTGTTCGATTATATCCCCCCGGCTAATCAGTCTATCAAATACGCCCCACGGCATTTGAGAAGATGGTCTGCAGAGGGAATCCAAAAGCCACAGATATTCGCTGAGGAAATTATTGGATGATTACGTTCGGTTACAAAACCCGGGCCCTACCCTGCCTTTTGAGAAAAGGAAAAAAAAAATCTTTTCGTCCTGAAAGAACTTTGGAAAAGTGTTTTATGATGACATCCTTTTGGCGGGTCATAATTATTAGGCAACGGGATGTTTTAATATCCTCAGAAACGGAGGGCACGGGGGGAGAGGTGGATGCCCCCTCGCCCCGCCCCGAGATGCAACTGTTAAAACGTAACATCGAAAGCTGACGGATGCGTCAACTTCGACCCTGCGTTCCGACTGCCTGCAGCCCTCGGACTCTGCAAACTGGCCTACGAGTTGTCACGGCTTCAGCTTTAAATCTCCAGTCCCACCATGACTAGAAGCATTTGGAAGGGTCGCTTCTCGAGTCGGCTTTGTCGGCCGGTGAGCAAATGTGAGAATACGATGAGGGCCTAGGGAAGCAGCGTGGTCAAATGGAAAGAGCCAGAGCCTGGGAGCCAGAACACCTGGGTCCTAATCCCAGCTTTGCCACGTTTCTGCTGTGTGACTATGGGCAAGTCAGTTAACCTCCCTGTGCCTCAGTTATCTGTAAAATGGAGATTAAATTGCACTCCCTCCTACATAGGCTGTGATCCCCATGTGGACACAGTCCCTGTGTCCACCTTGATTAAATTGCATCTACCCCAGCACTTAAAAAAGTTCTTGACACATATTAACGGTTTAACCAGTTACATTATCATTATTATTATTGTTGTTAGTATTTTTATGAGAATTCCCAATGCAAAGCAGATGAAAAAAATGAAGGAAACCCCCCACAGACATCTCAACGCGGACAGGTACTGCATTACTAGGGACTTCTGCCTTATAGACGGAGATCAGAACGTGGAATTACACGGTAGCAGTCTTCCTTCACGTACTGGTTTTGGTTAATTAGTCCCTAAGACTCTATGTTTGACACTAAAAACACACAGCCATTTAATCGCCCGGGAAGAAGAAATGTATCTTGCATCAGGCGATTTTAATTCACCAAACAACTCTGTGTTGCACTCTGGGCCTGGATCATGAGAACCACTGGCAAACAACTTTCTGACTTCACAAAACATAAGCTGCCTTGCCACAGCGAAGCGAGCAAGATGTATTTCGAAAGATTCCAGCAATAATAGTCTTGTGACTAAATAAGAAACAGAAGCTGAAGACATCAGCCAAACAGATACCTATCGGTTTCCTTGAGCTTAATCTGATTAAAACGTGGCTCTCAAAACGTTAAATAGAATGCCACGTCAGAGAAGCGGCATTATGATAAATATACTTCATGACAGGAAATCATTATTGAAGCGGCATCACTAGTGAGTCTGTTGTGGAAAATTTCCCCGCGATTCGGTTACAGTTTCCCCGCGTTTCGCTTCTGGAGCCCGTGAACGTGAAATGTGAAATGCGGGGCTCGGAGACAAAAATTAGCATCGCTGCTTCCAAATGACACGTTCACCCACAGATCAGACGCTAATCAAACATGTCACATATCGCGTTGCTGTTTACTTGAGCTGAGAAAACCCATCCTTCGGAGGCTGAAAAATATCCAGAGCGGAGAATAGCCCCGGCACCAGTGCTGTGAAAATGTCACGGCGATAATAATCTGGATTTCAACACTTGCGGGAACGGTTTTTTAACGGGGAGGATAAAATGGTACGCAACAGTTTAAGAGCGGGGGGGAAAGGCAGAGCTATTTCATTGCGCCCCTTCTCCTTCCCGCCACCCCCGATGTAAACTAAAAAAGGCCACCCGACCCATAGGTTGGAATGGGTTGATTCTCTGAGGCCAGAGATGATTGAAATCGGCAACGTTTTTTTTTTTACAAATGATTAAGCAGGATAGCGCTTTCAAAATGTCAGGTCTGGAGCAGCAAGCCCAGGAAATGGACGCTACCCTGATCCCGTTCGATCTTGCGTCTATAAAGCCGAGTTGGGAGGTGAGTACGTTGGGATGGCCCTGTCGGCCAATTAATGGCACGAACTGAGGGTGCTGAGCACTGTACTAAGCGTTAGGGGGATACCAATACATAACAATTCGGCCGCCATCCCCAGGAGGCTTGGATTTAGCTACGTAGCTCAGAAGACGAGAGGGTAGAGGCGGGTTTGGGCTTTCGGGTTTTTTCTTTTTCTTTCTTTCACTCCTAACAGAAAAAATATTTTTACAGGGCAAAAGTATTCTTTGGCTGACTTGCGTCCATAAAACATATTTTGGCACGTGGAAAAGGTTTCGCTGAGCTATTACAACTACACCACCCCCAAAAAGCAAAGCTTGGTTTCCACTGAAAATGTCATCAGTGTGGAAAAAAGTATCATCAATCAAATTAGCCATCGTCTCACTGAAAAAAAAAAAAAACAAAAAAACCCAATTTCCCATGTCGATGGGCACCCCCCACCACTCAGACAACAGCCACGTCTGGATTTTGACCGTGTCTCGGATTTAAAATTATCCCGTTCCTCTGCTCCAGGGCACTTGCTCCTCTTTTCCCTCTGGGGATGTGGTCTGCTAGACACACGTGGGCAACCTGTAGCCTCCTCTCTACACCAGCCCCTGGCCCGCAAGTTTCTTGCCGCTGACGGGTTGCGAACGTGGGAGACGGAGAGGGCAAAGGCTAGGATTTTTATGGAGGAGGCCAGAGTCGCGACGTGCGAAGGGAGGCCGGAAAAAAGGCAAATGGAAGCGACACCTTGTCGGACGGGATTCTGCAGAAACCGAAACACAACTGTAAAATGCCAATAATTTCCCTGTTCTCCCTCCCCCTTAAACTGTGACCGGACAGGGATGGTGTCCGATCCGCTTAGCTTTTACCTACCCTTCTGCTTCCCCCGTAGAATAAACACCATAACCATCGTTCTTCTAGACTGCTAGCTCCTTGTGGGCAGCGAATGTCTACCAACTCTATTATAATTGTGATAATAATAACCGTGGTACTTCTTAAGTAGTCATAATAATAATAATAATGGCATTTATGAAGCGCTTACTATGTGCAAAGCACTGTTCTAAGCGCTGGGGAGTTTACAAGATGATCAGGTTGTCCCACGGGGGGCTCACAATCTTAATCCCCATTTTACAGATGAGGGAACTGAGGCACAGAGAAGTGAAGTGACTTGCCCAAAGTCGCACAGCTGACAATTGGTGGAGCCGGGATTCGAACCCATGAACTCTGACTCCAAAGCCCGGGCTCTTTCCACGGAGCTACGCTACGTGCCAAGCATTGTACAACGTGCTGGAGTAGATTTGAGATAATCAGGTCCATATGGGGTTCAGTCTAAGTAACAGACAGAGAGCCTTGGGAGTCAAGCGCTTAGTACAGTGCTCTGCACCCAGGAAGTGCTCCATAAATACGATTGAATGAATGAGTCAGAAGGTCCTGGGTTCTAATAATAATAATAATAATAATAATAATGGTATTGTTAAACGTATTCTATGTCCCAAGCACTGTTCTAAGAACTGGGTAAGATACAAGGTAATCAGGTTGTCCCACGTGGGGCTCACAGTCTTAATCCCCATTTTACAGATGAGTAAGTGAGGCACAGAGAAGTGAAGTGACTTGCCCAAGGTCACACAGCAGACAAGTGGTGGGGCCGGAATTAGAACCCATGTCCTCTGACTCCGACTCCACCATCTGTCTGCTAGGTGACCTGGGGCAAGTCACTTGGTTTCCCCATGCCTCAGTTTACCTCATCTATATAATGGGGATTAAGACGGCGGGCCTCATGTAGGAAAGGGACTGTGCCCAACCTGATTAACTTGTATCGAATTTAGCACTTAGAACAGTGCCTGGTACAAAGTATTCATCCATTCAATCGTATTTATGGAGTGCTTACTGTGTTCAGAGCACTGTACTAAGCGCTTGGGAAGTCCAATTTGGCAACAAAGAGAGACAAACCCTGCCCACAGCAGGCTCACAGAAGTACCCTAATTATTACTGTTGTTAGTATTATTAACAGGTATCGAATCCCCATTTGGTAGATGAGGGAACAGAGGCCCAGAGAACTCAAGTGACTTGCCCACCGTCACACAGTAGGCAAGCGTGGCTTAGTGGAAAGAGCCTGGGCTTGGGGGCCAGAGGCCGTGGGTTCTCATCCCGCCTCCGCCCCTCGTCTGCTGTGTGACCTTGGGAAAGCCACTTCGCTTCTCACTTTAGAGAAGCAGCGTGGCTCAGTGGAAAGAGTCAGCGTGGCTTTGGAGTCGGAGGTCATGGGTTCAAATCCCGGCTTCACCACGTGTCAGCTGTGTGACTTTGGGCAAGTCACTTCACTTCTCTGTGCCTCAGTTACTCATCTGTAAAACGGGAATTAAGCCTGTGAGCCCTCCGTGGGACAACCCAAACACCTTGTAACCTCCCCAGCGCTTAGAACAGTGCTTTGCACATAGTAAGCACTTAATAAATGCCATTATTATTATTATTATTATTATTATTATTAGTAGTAGTAGTAGTAGTAGTAGTAGTAGTAGTAGTAGCAGCAGCAGTAGTGCCTCAGTTACCTCATCTGTAAAATGGGGATTAAACTTGCGAGCCTCATGTGGGACAACCTGGTTACCTTCTACTGGCACATAGTAAGAGCTTAACAAATACCAATATTATTATTATTATTATTATTATTATTATTATTATTATTATCATCATCATCATCATCATCATCATCATCATCATTATTATTATTATCATCATCATTATTATTATTATTAAGTGGAGGGGCCAGGATTACAACCCAGGCCCTCCGACTCTGAGGCCCGTTATCTTTCCACTAGAGCACTCTGCTTCTCCCTAGAGCTTAGTGCAGTGCTCTGCACACAGTGAGTGCTCAGTAAATACTGACTGATTCCTGCTGTGAGGACTATCGTCACCTCCGTGCTCCCAGGGGTGAAGATGTTCCATTCCTCGCCTGATGATGGGATTCCCCATGCCCCCTGAATGAATAGGCAGTTTCCACTATTATCTGCTATTAGAGGCAATCAGCTTAATTGCATCATGAACCTGGGGAGGAAAAAAAAAAATCCTTCTAAGCCACATTAGGAAGTCAAGGTTAAGGATGAAAGTGTTTTTTTTTTTTTTTCTTAGCGGGGTGGGGATCGACGGGCTATTAAATATGTATCCAATATCCACAGACTTTCCTGAAAATAGCTAGAGAGGTCGGGAGTTCCTCCGGCGGGCCGGGAGAAGCAGAAAGCAGCGGCTGGGATGCCTGCATGATCTCCTCGGGGCGGAAGGCCAGGCGCGGTCCAGGCTGGTAAACTTTGGACATCGGCCCAGAGCCCAGGAGCCCAAATCATCAATCGTATTTATTGAGCGCTTACTATGTGCAGAGCAGGTGGCCCAGGGCCTGGGACGGGCCCCTGACCTCCCCCTCCCACCCCCAGGAGGAGTTGGGTGGCGGGGGAGAAGAAGATTCATTCATTCAATCGTATTTATTGAGCGCTTACTGTGTGCAGAGCACTGTACTAAGCGCTTGGGAAGTCCAAGTTGGCATCATATAGAGACGGTCCCTACCCAACAGTGGGCTCACAGTCTAGAAGGAGATGGCAACGATAGGCTTCCCGGCCACCAACTTCAAAGGTTGAAGTCGCCCACAAAAGGCAGTTGAGAAACCAGGGAAGACCACAGGACGCTGGAGGGGCATACGACGCTCCCGACCGCAGGGCGTCACCGCCAAAGCCACAACACCAAACCACACTTTTGACTTTCAACTCTAACCTTGGGATCATCGCTGGGTGAGGGGGAGGAAGGGCGAGGAAGGGGAAGGAAGGTCTTTTTTTCTGGCTCGCGTGGCGGCCCACTCGTTCTGCCTCGGCGGACGGTCGATGGTCCTGAAGTCCAAGCACAGGGGCCAGAGAGACCAGCAGAGCCTCATCCTGCTGCCCATCCTCCGGGTTAATTCACTGAGTGCTTAGTACAGAGCTCCGCACATGGTCCTCAATAAATACATGACTTGGGCAAGTCATTTCATAAATATTCTATTTATTTTATTTTGTTAGTATGTTTGGTTTTGTTCTCTGTCTCCCCCTTTTAGACTGTGAGCCCACCGTTGGGTAGGGACTGTCTCTATATGTTGCCAATTTGTACTTCCCAAGCGCTCCGCACATGGTCCTCAATAAATACGTGACTTGGGCAAGTCATTTCATAAATATTCTATTTATTTTATTTTGTTAGTATGTTTGGTTTTGTTCTCTGTCTCCCCCTTTTAGACTGTGAGCCCACCGTTGGGTAGGGACTGTCTCTATACGTTGCCAATTTGTAGTTCCCAAGCGCTTAATACAGTGCTCTGCACACAGTAAGCGCTCAATAAATACGATTGATGATGATGATGATTTCAGTTCTCTGTGCCTCAGTTGCCTCATCTGTAAAATGGGGATTAAGACTGTGAGCCCCATGTGGGACAACCTGATTACCTTGCATCTACCCCAGTACTTAGAACAGTGCTTGGCATGTAGCAAGAGCTTAGCAAATACCATCATCATTATTATTATCTGTAAAATGGGAATTGAGATTGTGAGCCCCACGTGGGACAAGGACTATGTCCAACTCAATTTGCTCGTATCTACCCCAGCGCTTAGTACATTGCCTGGAACAGAGAAAGCATTTAACAAATACCAGCATCATTATTAGCTTATTATGAAGCAGCTTGGCTTGGCTTCCTCTCCCCCTCGTCCCCCTCTCCATCCCCCCCATCTTACCTCCTTCCCTTCCCCACAGCACCTGTATATATGTATATATGTTTGTACATATTTATTACTCTATTTATTTATTTATTTATTTTACTTGTACATATCTA
This sequence comes from Tachyglossus aculeatus, assembly GCF_015852505.1. Taxonomy (NCBI): domain Eukaryota; kingdom Metazoa; phylum Chordata; class Mammalia; order Monotremata; family Tachyglossidae; genus Tachyglossus; species Tachyglossus aculeatus. The sequence continues at coordinate 39,355,198 of NC_052074.1, forward strand.
TTCTATTTATTTTATTTTGTTAGTATGTTTGGTTTTGTTCTCTGTCTCCCCCTTTTAGACTGTGAGCCCACTGTTGGGTAGGGACTGTCTCTATATGTTGCCAATTTGTACTTCCCAAGAGCTTAGTACAGTGCTCTGCACATAGTAAGCGCTCAATAAATACGATTGATGATGATGATGATGATGGAAAGAGCACAGGCTTAGAAGTCAGAGGGCATGGGTTCTAATCCCGACTCTGCCACTTGTCAGCTGTGTGACTTTGGGCAAGTGACTTAACTTCTTAGTGCCTCAGTTCCCTCATCTGTAAAATGGGGATGAAGACTATGAACCCCACGTGGGACAACCTGATTACCCTGTATCTACTCCCGTGCTTAGAACAGTGCTGGACACATAGGAAGTGCTTAACGAATACCGACATTATTATTAGCGGTAGTAGCAGTAGTAGTCGTATTATTATTTAGATGGAAAGCGCCTTGAGGGGAGGGACCGTGCCTTTTATTGAACTGTACTCTCCCAAGCACTGAGCACAACTCTCTCCTTGAAGTAGCGGGCAGGGTTTCTGATGGCCTCGGGCTTCTGGATGAAATGGTCAGAGAACCATCACCCTGTCTACCAACTTTCTGCCCCACCTTCCTGCACGCCTTCGGGAGAGCTTCTCCCAGCCCCCCAAGTCCTTAGTGCCCCCAATGCCAGGGTCCCGCAGAATGACAATGACAATGAAGCAGCGTGGCTCAGTGGAAAGAGCGCGGCCTTTGGAGTCAGAGGTCATGGGTTCGTGTCCCGGCTCCGCCACATGTCTGCTGTGTGACCTTGGGTAAGTCACTTAACTTCTCGGAGCCTCAGTTACCTCATCTGTAAAATGGGGATGATGACCGTAAGCCCCACGTGGGACAACCTGATCACCTTGTATCCCCCCCAGCGCTTAGAACAGTGCTTTGCACATAGTAAGCGCTTAACAAATGCCATCATTATTATTATTATTATTCTTAATGAAGATTGAAGATCGTCATTGTGGCAGTGAGGCCCGGAGGAATAAACCCCGGGGTCGGTAGATCACCCAAACTCCGGTTAAAGACTCCCTCAACTCCCGCAGGTTGCTCATCTGGGAGAGAGGGTGGCAGGTCCAGCCCCAGGGGCTGTCAAAAGTGACACTTCTGCAGACCCTGACATGACGATCCCTGCGTCACCCCACAAAAAGCAGCCTGCCGGGCCTCCCCCAAATCAGACGGCCACAGCCGACGTACAAGGACAACAAAAATCACCACACTTGATACTGTTGGGTAGGGACTGTCTCTATATGTTGCCAACTTGTACTTCCCAAGCGCTTAGTACAGTGCTCTGCACACAGTAAGCGCTCAATAAATACGATTGATTGATTGAAAAGTAGGCGGACTTTACTTTGAGATTTTTTTCAAAAAGTGTAAATAGTAAGGTCCACCAATCTGTCATTTTTTCCCCCATAATTAACAACAATGCTTCTTCTAGTAAGCTCTGATATGGACAGGACGTTTCAACTGGAGTTATTCCTATTCTAGCAGAAAGAAAAAGGAATAACACACAGACACGTTCCAAGTGAAGCTAAGCGTGTGTGTCGGTTCGTCTTTGGGGTCAAGGGGGGATAGTGCTGTGGAGCCATGGATTTCAATAGTTCTGGACTGTGATAATAATAATAATAATAATAATAATAATAATAATAATAATAATAATAATAATAGTATTTTTTAAGCACTTACTACGTGCCAAGCACTGTTCTAAGTGCTGGGGTAGATACAAGGTAATCAAGTCGGACACAGTCTCTGTTCCATATGGGACTCACAGTTTAAGTAGGACAGCATAGGATTGAAAGGGGGGGTGTAGCTCAGTGGTAGAGCGCATGCTTCGCATGTATGAGGCCCTGGGTTCAATCCCCGGCATCTCCACTCTTTCTTCTAGACTGTGAGCCCACTGTTGGGTAGGGACCGTCTCTATATGTTGCCAACTTGTACTTTCCAAGCGCTTAGTACCGTGCTCTGCACACAGTAAGTGCTCAATAAATATGATTGATTGATTGATTGATTGAAACCCCATTTTACAGATTGGTCACTGAGGCCCAGAGGTGAAGTGATTTGCCCCAGGTCACATAGCAGACAAGAGGCAGAGCCCCGGGATTAGAACCCAGGTCCTTCTTACTCCCAGCACGGGCTCTATCCACTTGGCCACACCGCTTCCCTAGACTCTAGTCTGTAGATTGTAAGGTTGTCCTTTAGACTGTAAGCTCATTATGGGCAGGGTATGTGTCTGCTGTTTCTGTTTTGTCCCACTTTCCCAAGCTCTTAGTCCAGTGCTCTACACATAGTAAGCGCTTAATACAACTGATCGATTGTTTGATTGATTGACTGTATGATGTTCTCTGTGGGGACGGAAAGCTCCTGCTAGTTCAGGAGGAAATATGGGGGAAGCGTTGTACGAGCAAAGGAATAACGCAGCTGAATCTTCAGTAAAACGGTGCAAAAACTTGGTTCTCCCGAGCTCTGGAGCCCACTGAAGTTAGACTCTAGAAATAATCAAGCTAAATGACCTCCGAAGTAAGACCCACGTTCTTCCAAGATCAGAGTCATTCCCGTCCGTTCTACCTTCGCCATTTCTTACAGAGCAATCTTTCCATCAATCGGTGGCATTGATGGAGTGCTGACTGTGTGAGGTGCGCTGTACTAAGCGACTGGGGGAGAGCAAGAGTTGGGAGACCCTATCTCTGCCCTCGGGAGATTACAGTCTAACAGAAGAACTTACGTTCTAGGTGTGCTCTCCTATGCGTTCGGTATGGTGCCGAGCCCTCAGTATTCATTCATTCATTCAATCGTATGTATCAATCAATCAATCAATCAATCAATCAATCGTATTTATTGAGTGCTTACTGTGTACAGAGCACTGTACTAACTGCTTGGGAAGTACAAGTTGGCAACATATATCGATCAGTAAGCGATCGGTAAATGTCTTGATTGATTCATCGACCCCTCTTCCCTCCCCCCAGTTTTGTTCATATTTTATTTCAGCTCGGAAGCCACACGCTTCAGTTAGGGGAGTGATCACAATGGCTGACATTCCTGGCGATCTTGTAATAATAATGATGCTATTTGTACGACAGGCAACTCGTACTCTTACATGAAAATACAATATGAACCTATGAGAGAGGGCCAGAGAGTCAATTCTGAAGCGAGTCAGCCCACCTAGCACAATCAGGAGTCCTGAGTCCCTGTAACTTTGGTGGAATTTTTGTTCTGTGCCCAAGTCTTTTTTTTTTTTTTCTCAGTGTATACAGAGTGATCTTTTCTTTCTCAGCGGCATGGAGGTTTACGGCTTTCTGAGGATGAGAAGTCATGGCCACTTCTATGACCCACAGAAAAACTGAATCTCAAAATAGCCGGTGTATTTTCCGCGTGTGACTTCTGGATCCCTGTTTGATGTCTCATTTGCAAAATACGATTCTTGGTACTCTATAAGGGACACTCAGAAAAAATATGTTCAAATCACCAAAAAGCACCTTCTCATTTACATAATCAAAATACTATTTAACCGCTTAAGATGTTATATACCACAACCAAAATATACTTTCAGACCGGGATTACATTAGCAACTGAATATGAATAATCCAGACCCAAAATACATTCAAATCTCAATGACTCATTTTTGACCGACCAAAAACAAAAAAAGACCCCAAAAACCCAACACATTTTCACCTGAAATAACCAGGTAATTACGAGCAACACAGAGTTTGAGGTTTAGATGATCTAGAGATTTGATGGCGATAGTGAAACAGTCATAATGTTTTTAAATGATGAGTCCCAATAAGAACAGCCTTTTCTTAAATCTTAAACCTTTCATATTTAATATGCAGTCCCTAGAAGCACAGAAAAGCTTTTCTGAAGACCGTATCCGTCCGGGGACGTGAGATATATTGAACCATTAAAAAATATTGGTGCTTTTGTTTTCTAAGTGCATTCAGAGAATTCTCAAAATGTATTTCTTCCCCTTATTGAGTACATTCCTCGTGACACTAGGTTAGAAAAATTCACTTTGCCCTCCTTAACTCTGCCTCATCCTCCGTCTCCTCTTCCTTTTCCTCCTTCCCCCATCCCCATACTCTCTTCTTCCCCTTCATCCTCCTCCTTTTCCTCCTTCCCTTCCGCATCCTGAGTCACTAGCTCTTTAGTTCCACCACTGGAATCTCCCTCTGTCTCTTCCACTGGGCAATTTCATTACTCAGACACACGGATAATAATGATAATAATAATAATAACAATGATGATAATAATAATAATAATTAATATTAATAATATCTGTTAAGCACTTACTTTGTGCCAAGCATTCTACCAAGCTTTGCAGTAGATTCAAGAAAATAAGGTCCCACCCAGGGCTCACAGTTTAAGTAGGAAGGAAGAAGAGATATTGAATCCCCATTTTGCAGATGAAGGAACTGAGGCACAGAAAAGTGACTTACCCCAAGTCATACAGCAGACAAGTGGCGGGGTTAGGATTAGAACCCAGGTCCTCTCACTCCCAGACCTGTGCTCTTTCCATTATACCATGTTGCTTCCCATCTCCTCCTAGAAGTCCTTCTTGGTTAATTCCCAAATCCTGAGGTCATATCAATCCAACAGCCACCCCTGGCATACATGCCCTTATACCCATTTTCAGCACAGAGTGCTCTATAAAATCAATTATTGTGAGTATGTGTGTGTGTGTGTGTTTCAGTGTATGTGTGGTGCACTCTACTGAACATGGAATTACTTATTCCGATATTTCATTCTGTTTTATATTGCCTTTCATATTATCCTTATTCTTCCTCCTCCTCCCATTCTTTGTAAATACTTCTGATCGTCTGTCTTCGCAATAAGACTGTCAGCTCCTAGTGGGCAGGGAACATGAGTTTTGCTATCGTATTTTCCCAATCAATCAATCAATCGTATTTATTGAGCCCTTACTGTGTGCAGAGCACTGTACTAATCAATCAATCAATCAATCGTATTTATTGAGCGCTTACTATGTGCAGAGCACTGTACTAAGCGCTTGGGAAGTACAAATTGGCATCACATAGAGACAGTCCCTACCCAACAGTGGGCTCACAGTCTAGAAGGACCCAGTAGAGATCAGGTAAATACCACTACTACTGCTACTACCACTACTATTTACTACGACAACCACCACCACCATCACAACCACAACCAACACAAGGGCCTCTGCTGTTGTTACAATTTTGAGAGGGGCGTTGTGGTTCCGGGATGAAATGAAGCTCCACTCACTGAGCATTCGGAGCGGTTGACCCAGGGATCCAAACAAGAGGAAATGGAGGCAGGGTGAGACCTCCACGGTGTCTCTCACCATTCGTATTTGTATTCAATCATATTTATTGAGCACTTACTGTGTACAGAGCACTGTACTAAGCGCTTGGGAAGTACAAGTTGGCAACATATAGAGACGGTCCCTACCCAACAGTGGTCTGCCATGCCTCTCCCTGATGGTCCGCAAGGACAATGGCAATGGGGGAAACTGCCCGGCTTCATCATCATCATCATCATCATCATCATCATCATCATCATAATAGTAATGTTATTTGTTAAGCACTTAGAGAAGCAGTGTGGCTCAGTGGAAAGAACACGGGCTTTGGAGTCAGAGGTCATGGGTTCAAATCCCGGCTCTGCCATTTGTCAGCTGTGTGACTTTGGGCAAGTCACTTCACTTCTCTGGACCTCAGTGACCTCATCTGGAAAATGGGGATTAAGACTGTGAGCCTCCCATGGGACAACCTGATCGCCTTGGAACCTCCCCAGTGCTTAGAACAGTGCTTTGCACACAGTAAGCACTTAATAAATGTCATTATTATTACTATTATTACTATGTGCAAAGCACTGTTCTAAGCGCTGATGCCACCAGTATTCAGGCCTGGCTCTCGGGATGGCTTTTATTTATTGTTTTTCTTTTCATGGCAGTTGGGTAGTGCTTACTATGTGCTGGGCACTGTACTGAGTGCTGGGGTAGATACAGATTGTGAGGTTGGACACGGTCCCTCTCCTGTATGGGGGTCACAGTCGCCATCCCCATTTTACAGATGAGGGAACTGGGCCCCAGAGAAGTGAAGTGACTCGCCCAAGGTCACACGGCAGACAAGTGATGGAGCCGGGATTGGATCCAAGATCCTTCTGTCTCCCAGGTCTGTACTCTCCACTAGGCCACACTGCTTCTCACTTGTCACTGGTCTGCTGTAAAATGGGGTTAAGACTGTGATGGACTGTGTCCAACCTGATTAGCTTGGATCTTCCCCGGAATTTAGCTGAGTGCCTGGCACATAATAAGTGCTTAATAAATCCCACTTGAAAAAAAAAAAAAAGATGAGGAAACTGAGACTCTAGACTGTAAGTTCATTAGGGGCAGGGAATATGTCTACCAATTCTGTTATAATGTAATAATGACATTTATTAAGCCCTTACTATGTGCAAAGCACTGTTCTAACTGCTGGGGAGGTTACAAGGTGATCAGGTTGTCCCTCGTGGAGCTCACAGTCTTAATCCCCGTTTTACAGATGAGGGAACTGAGGCACAGATAATAATAATAATAATAATGTTGGTATTTGTTAAGCGCTTACTATGTGCAAAGCACTGTTCTAAGCGCTGGGGTAGATACAAGGTAATCAGATTGTCCCACATGGGGCTCACAGTCTTCATCCCCACTTTACAGATGAGGGAACTGAGGCCCAGAGAAGTGAAGTGACTTGCCCAAAGTCACACAGTTGACAATTGGCAGAGCTGCGATTTGAACCCATGATCCCTGACTCCAAAGCCCGTGTTCTTTCCACTGAGACACGCTGCTTCTCAATGTAGCCTCCCAAGCGCTCAGTACAGTATACTGTTCATTCATTCAATAATATTTATTGAGCGCTTACTGTGTGCACAGCACTGTACCAAGCGCTTGGGAAGTACAAGTTGGCAACATATAGAGATGGTCCCTACCCAACGGCGGGCTTTAAGAGCTCAATAGGATTGACTGGACGGCTTGACTGAGGCCCAGAGAAGTGAAGTGACTTCCCCAAGGTCTCACAGATGACAAGAGGTGGAGCAGGGATTAGAACTCAGGTGGTCTGACTGCCAAGGCCAGGCTCTGCCCTTCTGCTCTCCTTCTGGGCCGACGTGACCCAACTCCGCACCCCAAACACCGCCCAACCTATCCCTGACGGGGAAGAGGGAGACGGGAAACTGGGAGACGGGATGACTTCTGCCAGGCGTGAGGAAATCTGCCTTCAAAACACCAGCCGCAGCGGAGCCCCCAACCCCCTTTGCTCCACGTCCCTTCAAAGATATCTCATTTCCAAGAAAGCAGCCAAGTATATTTAGCTCCATTGGGCCGCTCCAACTTTCTCCCCACGTTAGATATTATATATATTAGATATAATATTGATGGGTGGGAAATTTCTATGCACTCACAGATTCAAATATTTCTATTCCCCGGGGTTGAAACCCAGAGATGTCGCTATGCACGATAACTGTTTTGTGTTAGTGAGTTACAACCGCTCTGTCATAAGTATGAAATGCTGCGTTTGCTCACAAAGACCACAGGCAATGCTAAACCTGACGGGTGTTTCTCTTTTCTTTTTTTTCAGAGGAGGAAAGAGTGCTCCAGTCACTCCGTGGTGATTCTGACTCTCGCCCTGCAATGTCTCCTCTAGGGAAGATTGGAGCATCCTCGTCCACGTGGGCAAAAACCTCTGTTAGCTCTCTGACTCCGCTGAAGTGAAAGATGATCGTTTGGGTTAATTACGGTTATCACCAATGGTGGCTTTACTGTTCAGCCTGATCGGGCAGTTTTAGGAGTAATCCACAGCGGACCTTACGTCCGATCGACAGACACGTTGGTGAGGTTCCAAACTCCCAGACTAATGATATACCTTCACCACTCTCCCCTCTGTCTCCCGCCACCTATGAGAGGGCAGAAATGAAATGGCCCATATGCTATTTGACTGGGAGATGTTTTTATTTCAAAAAAAAAATAAAAACCACAACATCATATTGTTGTTCAACCATTAATTCCCTGGCTCCCTCGGCCACCCCCAAACCAGACAGTTGTAAAATATCTGGATGAAGGGGAAGCCAAAGGTTAAGTGACTTGTAAAAAAGTCTCACAGCAAATTAGCAGTAGAGAAAGGGAGGCTTTTCCCTAACCATGACCCACGAGCTGGGTTATTACCTAGGTGATACATCATCTAAACAGCCCTGAAGTCACTTTTGTAAAATCTACCCCTTCCCAGAAAAAACACCATAAGGCCTCATTCAACTGGATTCCCTTTAACTGAATGTCCCCCACCTTCTTTGAAATGTCTGCTTACACCCTCCTTCCTCCCACTGCTGCTCTACTCTACCTACTTGCCTTCACTGGATCGATCAGTCGATCAATAAATCGTATTTGTTGAGCGCTTACTGTGCGCAAACCATGGATCATTCCCTTCTGCCTTCAAATCTGCCCCAACTCGCTCCTGCTACACAAAAACATCTCTAGAACACATCCCATGTCTACACTCCTCAATCAATCAATCAATCAATCATCACCATAGCACTTATGTATTTACCTGGAATTTCATATGTCTATACTAGTGTCTGCCTCCCCCTCTGAACTGTACACTTAATAATAATAATGGTAATGGCATTTATTAAGCGCTTACTATGTGCAAAGCACTGTTCTAAGCGCTGGGGAGGTTACAAGGTGATCAGGTTGTCCCCCTTGGGGCTCACAGTCTTAATCCCCATTTTACAGATGAGGTCACTGAGGCACAGAGAAGATAAGTGACTTGCCCAAAGCCACACAGCTGACAATCGGCAGAGCCGGGATTTGAACCCATGACCAGTGACTCCAAAGCCGCTGCTCTTTCCACTGAACCATGCTGCTTCTCTTATGGGCAGGGAACGTGTCTACTAACTCTTCTATACTGCACTCTCCCAAGCACTTAGTACAGCACTCTACACCCAGTAAATGCTCGATAAATAGGACTATTTGATCACCAAATGGTATTTCCTGAGCACCTACTGGGAGGGTCCTCAGAACAAGCTGACACACAACTTACCCTCAGGGAGTTTACGATCTAGTTTCCGATCCATAAACCCTGGCTGACTTCCCTTCCTTTTCCAACTTGCTTTTTTCCCTCTGTGATCCCTCTGTCCACTCCTCCGTCTCTACTCTCCTTGTGGTGGCCAAGGACCTCTCTCTCTCTCTGACACAATCCCATGGCTCTACTCTATCCTGATTCTCCTTGGTTCTCAGACTGAAAACTCCTTAAAGACTGGGAACAGGACACCAATTTGTTTTATATTTCCCAAGCACTTAGTCTGTAAGTTTCTTGAGGGCAGGGACCATGTCCGCCAACTCTGTTCAGTCGTTCATTCGATGGTATTTATTGAGCCCTTACTGTGTGCAGAGAACTGTACTGAGCTCTTGGGAGAGTTCAGTAGAACAATAAACGGATGCATTTATATTGGACTCTCCCAAACTCTTAGTTCAGAGCTCTGCACACAGTAGGCGCTCAACAAATATGAGTGATTGAGTAGTACAGTGACCCACACTCAGGGACTGCTCAATAAATACTATTACCCTACTTGTCTACTCCTTTTGCTATGCTGACCTTCCCGGTGACGCTCACACATTGCTGTCCCAGTTTTGATTCTGCCTCTATAATAATGATGATATTTGTTAAGTGCTTATTATGTGCCAAGCTTTGTTCTAAGGGCTGGGATCACTCCTTCTCAGTTTCCAAAGTTGGCTCTTCTTCCCTTCCGTACTTTTGAACTTGAGTGTTCCTCAAGGTTGACTTCCACGTCCCGGGCTCTTCTCACCTTTACCTCTCTCTCCCTTGGAAAGCTATTCAGCTTGTGACTTTTTTAAAATGGTATTTGCTACAGGCTCACCATTCTAAGCACTGGTGTAGATACAAGATCATCAGGTTGGAAACGGTCCATGGCCCACATGGGGCTCATAGTCTTAATCCCCATTATACGGATGAGGGAACTGACGCACAGAAAAGTGAAGTGACTTATCCAAGGTCACACAGAAGACAAGTGGCGGAGCCGGGAAGAGAACCCAGGTCCTCTGCTTGCCAGACCTGTGCTCTTTCCACTATGCCACGCTATTTCTCACGGCTTCAATCCGGGCTTACTGTTTTTCACCCGGAGCCTGGACAGGTGTACGTCTACTCTGCCTGTGAATTCCCATATCTCCTTTAAGATTGTAAGTTCCTCTGCTCTAGATTCCCATATGTCTATAAAAACAATAACGTAGCATCATCTCTTAGGAGTTTACCACTTGACAGGGTGGATACGATACAAACAGTTCACAGTCCCGCCCCTCCTTGGGGCTCCCTGCCTACAGGAGAATAGGAACTGGAGCCCTATTTTGCAGGAGAGGAAACCGAGGCACAGAGAAGGTAAGTGACCTGCCTAAGGTCCCAGGGACGGCAAGAGGGGGAAGCGGGATTCGACTTCAGAGCCGGGCCCGCGCTGCTTCCATTAGACCAACTATAAATGCGAACCGCAGTGCTGTGTACCCAGCTGATATCGTCAACGATGAGGATGAGGCTGATTAAAGCTAAGTAGATCCCAACACTGTGAGGACATATCTTGGGGGTGCTTGAAATTCAGAAATTAATCAACATCTGGCTTCAGGTGTTTACACTCATAAGGCCCCTTGAAATCTACATGTGACAGGTAAACAAATGAGTCAATAATGTCTCCCCCTTCGCCCTCCCCTGAAAATTCATCAAAAGGTAGGGGGGGACAGAAATTCAAGCCGGAGAAAGCCAGAGTGGATGAGAAATCCAGAGAAACCTCTCGGTCTGCCAGCTGAAAGGGCAACACGGGCTTGCCCGACTGAAACGCCGGCAATGACTAACTGAAAAGTAAAACAGAGATCGGATGACAGTTGTTGAGGACGGGTCGAATATTGAAAATTTCAAACTAGGAAATACTGAATCACAGGACCCGATTTCAACGCAGCTTCCCCGGGGCCCCAGCCGAACGAAAACGCGAGCGAGGTGACTCAGAGGGAGCCCGCTTAGGCCGAGGGGGACTTCCCCTCGTATTGTACGGGGCAAGCAGCAGAGGCCGACCACAGGCAGGTCTTTCGACGCCTTCGGTGAGGTTTCCCGCTGCTTTTCCACCCCTCCTGGATTTGTCATGCTCATCGCCGACCACACCCATCGCGGCCCCTGACCCTTGGGATTCCGGCCCGCTTACGCCAATTGGCCCGGCCCAACGATCCGACTAAAAACTCCGGCCTCTTCTGCCGGGTGGAAGAGACGGGAAACGGCCAAGGCCTGGCCCCGATTCAAATCTCTCAACGGGATTGTGGGGTTGGCAGAACCACCGGGTGCGAGGCTCTGGGTTGCACCACGGGACGGATGCTTCCAGCCCACCTCCTTTCGCGAGAAGCCTCTCGGGCCGGCCTTCCTAATCGATCGATGCCATTTATTGGGCGCTGACTGTGGGTCGAGCACTGTACTGAGTGCTTAAAAAGCCCTCTCAGATTGAGGCTCCCTAACGAGGACCTGACGTTTTCAGAAAGGGTCTGATAGGAGTCTGGCAACGAAAACTGCAGACATGCTGAACTTATTAAGGAACAAAAGTTTTCTGGAAGCTTTTTTCCATAAAGGAAAGAGGAAAGAAAACACATCACTGTTCAACTAGATAGCTACCATCTGCCGACATTTTACCTAAAACGAAAATGACTGAAAGGCAGCCGAATAGTCAGATCATGCTAGCCATGGACTGCTTTGCAGGTACTTGCCCCCTGAAAGCTACGGCACATCTTTGGCATTTCTGTTGTTTTATTTTTTTTTCCATTTTCTTCTCTGCTTTATGACTAAAGCATGGAAACGGAAAGTGTTCCCTGTCTACAGGGCCGGTGTGCGGACTGTGGTCCATTTCAGGGCAACGGTCTTTCTCATTCCTTGGCCTCCGATCTCTCTCTCCCCGTACGAAACCAGAGGCTGAGGGGTCTGAATTCCGTCTCCGGCTCTTTGAAGTTGAGGAGTCACGGCAGCCCGTTATTAAAATGACGTTACCCTCAGTAGCTCTGCTGTTTGGTCTGTGGGAGCCTGCTGCCTGTTTGCAATTTCCTTCAAAAGAGCTATTCCGCGGTAAGAAAACACAGACTTATAACACTGAGGACTCTCCTCCTGGATGGACAAGGCCTGTATGTTGAAGGATGGCAGCGGTTGAAGCCCTGAAGTATTCATGATTCACATCATGGTACGCTTTCACTTTCTCAAACTGCCACCCGCCCCCGCAAAATGGAGACTTTTCCTGAATTTCCCTATGTTGATATCAGTCTCAGTCCTTGGCATGTGTAGGGAATATTGACTGCGGGAAATCCAAAGCGAACCTTTGGTTACTGTGACTTTACAGATGAATGGTTCAGGGGATTTCTGTAAAAACCTCTAAGCAGATTTAGTGTGTAAAAACAGTTTTTGCTTTTGTTTTTGTTTGTTTTTTTGTTTATTTTTATTTGCTAAGCACTTACAATGTGAAAGGCACTGGACTACGCACCGAGGTTAGATACAAGCCAGTCAGGTTGGACACAGTCCATGTCCCAGTCTTGATCCCCATTTTACGGATGAGGTAGCTGAGGTAAAGAGAAGTGAAGTGACTTGCCCAAAGTCATAAGGCAGACAAAAATGGTAGAGCCGGGATTAGAACCCGGGTTCTTCTGACTCTACTAGGCCTCACTAATCAATCAATCAATCGTATTTATTGAGCGCTTAGCCCTGACATGACCCTCAACTATCCCTGCTTCTATTTATTCTCCCTCCTGTCTATGCCTTTGGATCTGTAACCTTCGCATACATGATATTCACAAATGCCAAAATTAATTATTCACCCCACCCCAAATCCACAGCACTTAGGAACATATCTTTAAATGACATAAGTTACTTATTCACAACAATGTCTGTCTCCCCATCTAGACTGTAAAGAAATGCATCTGCTAATTCTGTTGCATTGTCCTCTCCCGAGTGCTAAGTATATTGCTCCACACATAGTGAGTGCTCAATAGTGACCGTCCCACTAGACTTCGGCTCGCAATCTTTTCTCCTCCCAAGACAACCTTCTCACTGGGCCTCGTTCCCATCTCTCTCATCTCTCTTGCTCACCACCTCTGTCCCGCTGATAACATCCTGCCCCTTCACACCTGGCAGAAAACTGCTTTTTCCATCTTCAGGCCCCTTCAAAAATCGCATCTCCTTCAGGAAGGCCTCCCTGATTAAATCATGTCTCATCTCTCCACCCAAATTTCCCCAGGTACTGCCATTTCAACACTTCCACACCTTCAAAGCACTTGAGAACTCTGTCCACGGAAGTTACGAACAGACTTTTATACTTGATGGCTTCCCCCGACCTGTAATTTATTTGAGTGTTTATCTCCCCGCCAGACTAAGCTGCAAGGATCACGTCTAAGAACACTACTGTATTCTCCCAAGCACTTAGTACAGTGCTCTGTCCAGGTACAATCTCAAAAGATACTATGGATTAACTGTTTATTTCCATGTGGAGTCTAGCACAAGGTCGGAATCAATCAATCATGGGTATTTATTGAGCACTTACAATGTGAAGAGTACTGAACTAAACACTTGGTAGAGTAACAGTAATAATTATGGCATTTGTTGAGTGCTTACTATGTGCCAGGCAACTGAACTAATCACTGGGGTGGAGACGAGCAAATTGGGTTGGACAGTCCCTGTCCCAAATGGAGCTCCTGGTCTCAGTCCCCATTTTACAGATAGGTAACTGAGGCACAGATAATAATAATAATAATAATAATAATAATAATAATAATAATAATAATAATAATAATATTTGTTAAGCACTTACTATGTGCCAAGCACTGTTCTAAGCGCTGGGGTAGATACAAGGTAATCAGGTTGTCCCATGTGGGGCTCACAGTCTTCATCCCCATTTTACAGATGAGGGAACTGAGGCCCAGAGAAGTGAAGTGACTTGCCCAAAGTCACATAGCTGAGAAGTGGCAGAGCCAGGATTTGAACCCACAACCTCTGAATCCAAAGCCCGGGCTCTTTCCACTGAGCCATGCTGCTTCCCCAATTGAGAGAAGTGAATTGACTTGCCCAAGGTCACACAGCAGACAAGTGGCGGAGTTGGAATCAGAACCCATGACATTTTGACTCCCAGAATATCCCAGAACAGAGTTGGGAGACACGATCCCTTAAAGAGTTGACAATCTAGTGGGAACTAAGCCTGCCGAAGGTGGAATCAATTCATTACAGATACTGAAACTCAAAACCCTCTTTCTCAAGTTTAAGAGAAAGTAACCAGTAATCCTTTCCAAACCCAAAAATATGTCAGTAATTATATATACTAATATAATAGAGCAGCACGGCCTAGTGGATAGAGCTCAGGCCTGGGAGTGGGAAGGACCTGGGTTCTAATCCCGGCTCCGCCACTTATCCACTGTGTGACCTTGGGCAAGTCGCTTCACTTCTCTGGGTCTCAGTTATCTCATCTGTAAAATGGGAATTCAATGCCAGTTCTCCTTCCTACTTAGATTGTGAGCCCCCATTTAGGACCGGGACTGTGTCCAACCTAAATATCTGGTATCTATCCCGGCACTTAGTACAGCGCCTGGCACATAGTAAGTGCTTAACAAACCCCCATTAAAAAAAAAAAAAGATTGTGGGATAGGGAAAGTGTCCAACCTGATTAGCTTATCATCATCATCATCAATCGTATTTATTGAGCGCTTACTGTGTGCAGAGCACTGTACTAAGCGCTTGGGAAGTACAAATTGGCAACGTATAGAGACAGTCCCTACCCAACAGTGGGCTCACAGTCTAAAAGGGGGAGACAGAGAACAAAACCAAACATACTAACAAAATAAAATAAATAGGATAGATATGTACAAGTAAAATAAATAAATAAATAAATAAATAGAGTAATAAATATGTACAAACATATATACATATATACAGGTGCTGTGGGGAAGGGAAGGAGGTAAGAAGCGGGGGATGGAGAGGGGGACGAGGGGGAGAGGATGGAAGGGGCTCAGTCTGGGAAGGCCTCCTGGAGGAGGTGAGCTCTCAGCAGGGCCTTGAAGGGAGGATACTAATGATGATAATGATGGTATTTGTTAAGTGGTTACTATGTGCCAAGCACTATGCTAAGTACTGGGGTAGATCAGGTTGTCCCACGTGGGGCTCACAGTCTCACAGAGAAGCAGCGTGACTCAGTGGAAAGAGCACAGCTTTGGAGTCAGAGGTCATGGGTTCAAATCCCTGCTCTACCACTTGTCCGCTGTGTGACTTTGGGCAAGTCACTTAACTTCTCTGCGCCTCAGTTACCTCACCTGTAAAATGGGGATCCCTGTGGGACAACCTGATCACCTTGTAACCTCCCCAGTGCTTAGAACACTGCTTTGCACATAGTAAGTGCTTAATAAATGCTAGTATTATCATTATTATGATGATGATTATTATTATTAATCCCCATTTTACAGATGATGAGGTAACGGAGGCAAATAAAAGTGAAGTGACTTGCCCAAGGTCACACAGCAGACAAGTGGCGGAATCGGGATTAGAACCCACGTCCTCTGACTCCCAAGCCTGTGCTCTTTCCACTGGGCCACACTACTTCCCTGCTTAGTACAGTGCCTGCCACATAGTACATGCTTAATGAGTACAATAAAGGGATAATACCATTCAAACAAAATCCATCTGGATAAAACTCGGCCCTTTTCATTGGGAACTTGGATAAATCCAATAGACTGTAAACTCGTTATGGTCAGGAAACATGTCTGCTAATTCTATTGCACCATACTATACTCTCCCAAACACTTAACACAGTGCTCTGCACATAGTAAGTACTCAATAAATACAAACGATTGATCCAGTGTTCATTCTGTTGGCATCAACACTGTGTGTTCTCAGAATAAAATGCAGCAGAAAATAAGAAGGCTGCACATAGTAAGTACTTAATAAATACAAACGATTGATCCCGTGTTCATTCTGTTGGCATCAACACTGTGTGTTCTCAGAATAAAATCAGCAGAAAATAAGAAGGCTGCACATAGTAAGTACTTAATAAATACAAACGATTGATCCAGTGTTCATTCTGTTGGCATCAACACTGTGTGTTCTTAGAATAAAATGCAGCGGAAAATAAGAAGGCACATCTCAGTGGTTTTTTTTTTTTTCCTTATTCCTGTGAACACGGCAAAATTACCTTTGGAGAAATTCATCTTGGCAACACAATGCCTAGAAGCATCTATTGTCAGAGCAGATATCTTGGGGGGAAACAGCTTAGAAAAGTGCACAGGTCTGGTTGAGCGTGTTAATTATCAACTAACGGTGCTGCTAATAGAAGCCAACAAACTCAGGTTGATAGTTTCTGTCCCTGACTCTAGTCACCTCGGGCCAGTTGGACAGATGGGGTCTTCCACTACATTCATTAAAAGGAATGGGGTTTTTTTTAGCCTCTGAAAAAGTGTAACAAACCTACAGTTTGTCTTTTAAAATACCGTTGTCAAGTTTCAAGGGGTAAATATTCTTGAACATTTACCCTGGAGGTCTTTAAGGGCCAGAGACGGTTACGCACACTATCCTTTTATCCATTTGAACAGTTACCATGGAGCGGTGGGGAGGCTGAATTTGGAGATTTGGGGGAGACCTTGCTTAGCACCCCCAATATCAGCGTTTTTCCCCCACCAGAAGACACACACCCTGGTGAATAGGCATGTCAGGAGGAGCGTCAACTCCCAGCGTTGAGGCACTGTACTGTTCTATTTTATTTTCTTCCTTTAAAAACCACAGTGAGAGACAGCTTTCCAGAGTCAAAAAAGGTAAAACCCTTCGAAAAACGTGTCTTTGGGGAACACAGTAGCAGGTCTAGTATCGAGTTTTGTGATGAAAATGCTATACAAATGCTATTCATTCATTCAATCATATTTATTGAGCGCTTACTGTGGGCAGAGCACTGTACTGAGCGCTTGGGAAGTACAAGTTGGCAACATATAGAGACGGTCCCTACCCAACAGCGGGCTCACAGTCTAGAAGGGGGAGACAGATGACAAAACAAAGCATATTAAAATAAAATAAATAGAATAAATATGTACAAATAAAATAAAGTAATAAATACGCACAAACATATATGCAGGTGCTGTGGGGAGGGGAAGGAGGTAAGGTGGGGGGATGGGGGGGAGGAGAGGGAGAGGAAGGAGGGGGAACCAACTTAACTTCCCAGGCGCTTAGCACAGTGCTCCGCAAAAAGCAAGCGCTCAATAAATACAATTGAATGAACGAAATTAATCAGGTTATAAATAATTGTAGTACTGGTTTATACACTTACTATGCACCAAAACCTGTACTAAGAGCAGGGGTAGATAAAAGGTAACGAGACGGCAGACAGTCCCTGTCTCACACAGCGGCTCACACTCTCAGGTGGAGGGGGAATGGGGCTTTAACTCCCATTTCACTGATGGAAAAACTGAGGCATAGAGAAGGAGCATGGGCTAGTGGAAAGGGAGCAGGCGGGAGGCAGGCAGAAGTACCTGAGTTCACTCATTTAATTGTATTTACTGAGCACTTCCTGTGTGCAGAGCACTGTACTAAGTGCTTGGGAGAACAGCTGTGAGCTGGTTGTGGGCAGGGAATGTCACTGCTTTTTGGTGTATTGGACTTTCCCAAGTGCTTAGTACAGTGCTCTGCACACAGTAAGCGCTCAATAAATACGATTGAATGAATGAATGAATACTCAGAGAAGCAGCGTGGCTCAGTGGAAAGAGCCTGGGCTTTGGAGTCAGAGGTCACGGGTTCAAATCCTGGCTCCACCAATTGTCAGCTGTGTGACTTTGGGCAAGTCACTTCACTTCTCTGTGCCTCAGTTACCTCAT